>NC_083224.1:191666008-191832376 GCF_032191835.1 Heteronotia binoei | reverse complement strand
AAGAGGTTGGTAAGCCCACTTTCTAGTGCTAACTGCTGCAAAGTATGATTCTCCCAGGAAAAACAAAGATGAAGACACTTGGAAAAGCAGCACTCGAAAAGAAGTTTGGAACCATACTGAATTATGCCCCCCAGACTCTGGGAATGATGCCCAAGTGTAATAAGCAGAGTACTTCACAGGGCTGTTTTCAGATGTTTTCCTTCATGCCAGCCTTGTTGGGTAATTAGAGATTTGAAGGTGAAGCTTGAGGAGGATGGGGTCTGGGAAGAGAAGAAGAAGTAATTGGATTCCTATCCCACAGTAATTCCCACCCTATACTCTGAATCTCAGAGTCTCACAATCTCCTTTACCTTCCCCCCCAATAACAGACACCCTGTGAGATGGGTGGGGCTGAGAGAGCTCTGACAGAAGCTGCCCTTTCAAGAACAACTCTACGAGAGTTATGGCTGACTAGGGTTGCCAAGTCCAATTCCAGAAATATCTGGGGACTTTGGGGGTGGAGCCAGTAGACTTTGGAGGTGGAGCCAGGAGACACTGGGGTGGAGCTAGGAGCAAGGGTGTGACAAGCACAATTGAACTTCCCTCCACCCTCCCCTTCTCCGATTCCACCCCAGAGGCGAAGCAGAGCGGGCGGCGATGCCGCGCTGCTGCCGCCTCTTCCCTGCCCCACCGCAGCCGCTCCTCCGAGATGGGCCCAGCCTGAGCCCATCTCGGAGGAGCAGCCACGGTGAAGCGGAGAAGAGGCGGCAGCAACGCAGTGGCGTTGCCCGCTCCGAGATGGGCGGCTCGCCACGCTCCTTGGCGCCGTTTCCCCCCACCTCCCCCCGCTTCCGTTTTTTTGGGGAGCAGGGGAAGAGGCTGGAAATCCTGGGGTCCCCCGCCAGGGCGGGAGGGTTGGGAAGCCTATGGCTGACCCAAGGCCATTCCAGCAGCTGCAAGGGGGAGGAGTGGGGAATCAAGAGGAGATCCATCACAGGGCATAATGTTGTACAGTTCACACACAGCCATTTGCTCCTGGCGATCTAATCTGTACTGCCATCATCTGGAGACAAGCTGTAATTTCAGGGATCTCTTTGCCCCACTTGGAGGCTGGCATTGGCAACCCCACCTGTAAACTGAATAGGATTTGCATGGGTCTATTTATGTCTACTAGAACCTGCCCCCCCAGCCTCTTCCCTCCCTCCCTCCAGGTTTCTGCAGCAGAAGAGAAGTCCCATCAGTAGCAACCAGGGGAGAAGTCCCATTAGTAGCAACCAGGGGAGTCCCATCTCTAGGCAATGAAAGAAGAACTTGCACCTAGGACTTTTCCTGCAGGTTGCCAGCCTCCAGTTGGGGCCTGGAGCTCTCCAGGAAGAACAACTGCATCTCTATGGTTTCCTCCCTCTCTGTGGCCTGGAGTTCTCCCAGAATTACAACAGAGCTCCACGTTAGAAATCAGCTCTCTTGGAGCAGGGGTGGCCAAACTGTGACTTGGAAGCCACGTGTGGCTCTTGGAGAGCCAGTTTGGTGTAGTGGTTAAGTGCATGGACTCTTCTTTGGGAGAACCGGGTTTGATTCCCCACTCCTGCACTTGCAGCTGCTGGAATGGCCTTGGCTCAGCCAGAGTTCTCTTATCTGGGAGAACCAGGTTTGATTCCCTGCTCCTCCACTTGCACCTGCTGGAATGGCCTTGGGTCAGGCAAAGCTCTCTTATCTGGAAGAACCAGGTTTGATTCCCCACTCCTCCACTTGCAACTGCTGGAATGGCCTTGGGTCAGCCATAGCTCTCTTATCTGGAAGAACCGGGTTTGATTCCCCACTCCTCCACTTGCAGCTGCTGGAATGGCCTTGGGTCAGCCAGAGCTCTGGCAGAGGTTGTCCTTGAAAGGGCAGCTGCTGTGAGAGCTCTCTCAGCCCCACCCACCTCACAGGGTGTCTGTTGTGGAGGAGGAAGGTAAAGGAGATTGTGAGCCGCTCTGAGACTCTTCGGAGTGGAGGGCAGGATATAAATCCAATATCTTCTTCTTCTTCATTACACAGTCAGAATAGCACCTTTAAGGACAACTTAGTTTTATTGAAAATGTCAGCTTTCGTGTGCTTTTAAGCACACTTCATCAGACGAGGAATCAGGCACAGTGAGCCCCCACTGTCCTGTTGGCCTACTTGGAGAAGGCATTTATCTCCTTAAATCACTTCTCCAAGCTAGCCAGAGAATGCATTGGAAGTTTAAGTTGCTTTCTTTCCACCTCTCTCCCCCCTCCCCAATCTTGTGAGATTGTGAGCCGCTCGGAGACTCTTCGGAGTGGAGGGCGGTATATAAATCTAATATCTTCTTCTTCTATTTGCCTACATGCCTTCTTTCCTTCCTTGCAGCTCTCAAACATCTCACATTTATTCATTGTGGCTCTTCTATTAAGCAAGTTTGCCGCCGCCGCCCCCCCACCCCCGCCCTATACCAAAAGGCGGGTGGCACTAGGCCTCCAACCTCTTTATTGAGCCCGCTTGGATCGCAGGAAGCTTTTCCATGTGTCTGTCTGTGGGGAACAGTGGCTCTCCAGGTCTTTTTTTGGCCTACAACTCCCATCAGCCCCAGCCAGCATGGCCAATGGCTGGGGCTGATGGGAGTTGTAGGCAAAAAGAGTCTGGAGAGCCACTGTTCCCCACCCGTGGAACGGAAGTACCGGACGCGCAACAGGAAGCCGCTCTAGCACCCCGCCGTCGCTGGTCCCTTGAAAGCCCGCATGGGCTCGTCCCTCCGGGTCGCGCGGTGATGGCGTCATCCCTGGGCGCGTGCAAGATGGCGGCGGCTGCGGCGCGGCGGTTGCTGTGGCGATGCGGGCGGCCGCCGCTGCTGGGCCGCGTGTGGCGGCGGGGGCGGCTGTGCGGCTGGTCCGGGCCCGGGAGACCTGCGCCCTTCGCCCTCGCCGCGGCCGGGCACCCCCCGGGGCCCTGGGCGGCATCTCCACGGGGCCTCCAGCTCCTGCTCCGGGGAGGCGGCAGCCGGAACGGCCTCGAGGGCGGCGAGGAAGGTGGGGCGGCGGGCGAGGAGGGCGGCGGCGGCGGCAGCGAGGGCCTCCCGGGGGACAGCTCGGGCGGCGCTCCGGTGGTGACGGCGCTGGCCCCGCTCATGGTCCCCGAGCACGTCCCGCACGTGCCCCTGGTGGCTGTCACCCGCAACCCCGTCTTCCCCCGCTTCATCAAGATCATCGAGGTGAGGCGCTTGTTGCAAAGCCCGGCGGCACCCTCGCCCACCCACTGCGGGGCTTGTCGCTTCTCCGCACTTTTCTGCAGCGGGGCGGAATCTGAAAGTGGCCAAGTCGAGGCATTAAAAGTTTGGAGTTAAGATGGAGAAGAAGATACTGGATTTATAGCCCGACCTCCAGTCAAAGTCTCAGAGCAGCTCACCATCTCCTTTACCTTCCCCCCCCCCTCGCCTACACAGCAGACGCCCTGTGAGGTAGGCAGGGGTGAGAGAGCTCACCCAGAAGCTGCCCTTTCAAGGACAGAGTCTCAGAGCGGCCTACAATCTCCTTTCCCTTCCTCCCCCACAACAGACACCCTGTGAGGTGGGTGGGGCTGAGAGAGCTCTCCCAGAAGCTGCCCTTTCAAGGACAGAGGCTCAGAGAGGCCTACAATCTCCTTTCCCTTCCTCCCCCACAACAGACACCCTGTGAGGTAGGTGAGGCTGAGAAAGCTCTCCCAGAAGCTGCCCTTTCAAGGATAGAGTCTCAGAGCGGCCTACAATCTCCTTTCCCTTCCTCCCCCACAACAGACACCCTGTGAGGCAGGTGGGGATGAGAGAGCTCTCCCAGAAGCTGCCCTTTCAAGGACATAGTCTCAGAGCGGCCTACAATCTCCTTTATCTTCCTTCCTCACAGCAGACAACCTGTGAGGTAGGTGGGGCTGAGAGAGCTCTCCTGGAAGCTGCCCTTTCAAGGACAGAGTCTCAGAGTAGCCTACAATCTCCTTTCCCTTCCTCCCCCACAACAGACACCCTGTGAGGCGGGTGGGGCTGAGAATGCTCTCCCAGAAGCTGCCCTTTCAAGGACAATTCCTGTGAGAGCTACGGCTGATCCAGAGCCTTTCCAGCAGCTGCAAGTGGAGGAGTGGGGAATCAAACCCGGTTCTCTCAGATAAGAATCATAGAGTTGGAAGGGACCTCCAGGGTCATCTAGTCCAACCCCCTGCACAAGGCAGGAAACTCACAAATACCTCCCCCTAAATTCACAGGATTTTCATTGCTGTCACATGGCCATCTAGCCTCTGTTGGAAAACCTCCAAGGAAGGAGAGCCCACACACTTAAACACTAGTGTTGCCTCTTGCTGTTTTTGCTGCTGCAGTGCACTGTGCCATATTCAGCTCTTTTGGCTCTGGCTGCACCAGCTCAGCCATGGCAAATCTTTTTTTCACTCTGAGCATCTACTGGTTGTTTTCTTAGTGGGGCTTGTTTTCTGAGGGTGTGTGTGGAAGATTTGATTATTTTGTTGTTTCCAGGATTGCTGTTTGCCAGTCATAAATTAATGTATATTTCATTGAGGGAATCTGTTAGAAAGGGGTGTCCTAAAGCAAGGGAGGCCAACCCATTTGTTCATGCACTAATCTTTGCTGCAGGCAAACTAGTTGGCCCTTGTCATGTATACCCTTGGCCCTTAGTGGAAAAGCACGCTTTCATTTCCTCCTGTTGCCTTGGGGTGTTTCTGGGACTTGACACAGGACTCACAAGTGAGTCATTTGATGGCATTTCATCTTATTTCATCATCTTGTGTGCTCATTCGAGGACGCTTGCTAAAAAGCTCTTTAGTAGAGTTGTTGGAGGGGCAGCTCGCTGTTAGTTCCTTTGCAAGTGTGGTGCTGTGGCCTTGGTGATGCTGGAGACGGAGATTGTGTCCTTGTAGGGTTGGCCTTGTGCAGCCACGCTTGAAGGGCCCCAAGGTTTGCTTCAGGGACACTGATAAGCCCAGAGCACACCAAGGCCTCAGTCACTAAGAAACCCTGCTGTGTGGCAGAGCAGGAAGATAGCAGCGCTTATGGGAATTTGACAGAAGCTACAATGGAGCTTGTGTGCTTTGTTCCCTGAAGATCCGCTGTGATGACAGTAGCCTTCGCTATTCATGGAGGAGGGGGGAAACGAAGCTTTAAATCTGGTCACAAACCCCTTTTAAGCCAAAGCCGCCAGCGCGCTTTAGCCTTGCCAAGTAGAAATCACGTTTTGGCACAAGGAGCTCTCTCGGTAGAAGAATTTTATAAATGCTGGATTAAAAAAACAAGGGAAGTCCACGTTTGGTTTAAACAATTTTATTGATAACATATGGTTACAATGTCTAATTATATCCTTACTATCTCTAACCCATATGATATTTTCAATCCCCCCTCCCTCCATTACTAGACTCCCGCTGAGGTTATATACTTAAGTTCGATTATAAACGTACCCTTAACCAATCAAAGTTCAATGTCTTTCTTTTCTCACTTTCATATTAAATGTTTGTCCAATGTCTTTTTACATTCCACTCTTGCTCTATATATCCTCTAAATTTCTTCCACTCCTTTTTGAACACATCCAAATCGTAGTCTCTTAAAGTTCTTGTTAATTTGTCCATCTCACTCCACGATAAAACTTTCACGATCCAGTCCCATTTCTCTGGTATTTTTTCTTGCTTCCACAACTGCGCATACAATGTCCTAGCAGCTGAGAGCAAATACCAAATGAAAGTCCTATCTTCTTTTGGAAATTTTTCCATTTGTAATCCCAGCAGAAAAGTCTCTGCAACTTTCTTAAAGTTGTATCCCAAAGTTTTAGAAATTTCTTGTGGTATCATCCGCCAAAACTTTTTCGCTTTTTCACAAGTCCACCACATATGAAAAAAAGAACCCTCGTGATTTTTACATTTCCAACATCTATAAAAAACAAGGGAAGTCCATGTTGTCCGGCATCCTACGGCCAGCTGGCTGCTGCTTGGAAGTTTTCACGCAAGATATGAAAGCAACAGTTTTGCTGTGTTGCTCTGTAGCATCTGTAATCGTAGGGGTATAGCTTCAAACATGGAGGTGGTTCCGTATATATTGCAAAGGTGCAGTTAGTGCCATAGGCTAACCAATGCCACGGACAAGCTAACCAATATGCTGGGACCACAGTGTAGAGAGGCAGTGTAGTGTAGCGGTTGAGTGGCGGACTCTGATCTGGAGAACTGGGTTTGATTCTCCGCTCCTCTTCCATAAGCAGCAGCCAGCTGGGTGACCTTGGGTCAATTGTGGTTCTCTCAGAGCAGTACTCGGAGAGCTCTCTCAGCCCCACCTATCTCACAGGGTGTCTGTTGCGAAGAGAGGAAAGCAAGGAGACTGCGAGCCGCTCTGAGACGCCTTCATGTAGTGAAGAGTGGGATATAAAACCTTCTAAAAAAACCACCCCTCATTGTGTGCATAAAAATTATGCTAAACTGTAAGTTATATTAGAAAAAATTCTGTATACTGTTAAAATGTGAGCGTTATACTATTACAGAAATAGAAATCTATAGAAATGCGTTGTTTAATAGTTGTCGTGACATTGTCCACAGTCCACACAGAGCAATTGAATCAGTGTGTTCCAACCTTTGCTGAAATGTGAACAGTTCTTTTTGGATGACTTTGCTGAGTACTGAAGCTTATGACTTCTGAGGAAGGCGGCTGGAAATGGGTCTTGTCAGAATGCTCATTAAGTCATTTATTGACAGCAAGTTAAACTAGATAGGTCATCTCATAATGTGACAGTTTGTACTGCCTAGTACTGTTTGTCAGTGAAGTCATTCATTGACAGCAAGTTGAGCTGGATGGCAGGTAGTGACTTTTGAAGAGTTTTTAAAAAAATGTTGGTATTTTGTACAAACTTGTTCCGTCGGGTTTATTGTAAAGGTTGGAACACATTGCTTCAATTTCAAGAGCCAATTTGGTGTAGTGGTTAAGTGACAGATTCTTATCTGGGAAAACCGGGTTTGATTCCCCACTCCTCCACTTGCAGCTGCTAGAATGACCTTGGGTCAGCCAGAGCTCTGGCAGAGGTTGTCCTTGAAAAAGCAGCTTCTAGGAGAGCTCTCTCAGCCCCACCCACTCCACAAGGTGTCTGTTGTGGGGGTGGAAGGGAAAGGAGATTGTAGGCCGCTCTGAGCCTCTGTCCTTAAAAGGGCAGCTTCTGGGAGAGCTCTCTCAGCCCCACCAACCCACAGGGTGTCTGTTGTTGGGGAGGAAGGGAAAGGAGATTGTAGGCTGCTCTGAGTCTCTGTCCTTGAAAGGACAGCTTCTGGGAGAGCTCTCTCAGCCCCACCCACCCCACAGGGTGTCTGTTGTAGGGGAAAAAGGGAAAGGAGATTGTAGGCCACTCTGAGACTCTGTCCCTGAAAGGGCAGCTTCTGGGAGAGCTCTCTCAGCCCCACTCACCTCACAGGGTGTCTGTTGTGGGGGAGGAAGGGAAAGAAGATTGTAGGCCGCTCTGAGACTCTGTCCTTGAAAGGGCAGCTTCTGGGAGAGCTTTCTCAGCACCGCCCACCTCGCAGGGTTTCTGTTGTGGGAGAGGAAGGTAAAGGAGATTCTAAGCCACTCTAAGATTCAGAGTGGAGGGCGAGGTATAAATCCAGTATCATCTTCTTCAATTGGGCAATGTTGTGAGAACTATTAGATGTTGCATTTCTATCTACCCTGTTTCCTTGAAAATAAGACCTACCCAAAAAAATAAGCCCTAGCAGGATTTCTATGCATTTGTTAAATATAAGCCCTACCCCGATAATAAGACCTAGTGATGGGCGTGGCTATGCAGCGTATCTGCACAGCCACGCCATGCATTTCGGCGCGGAGTGGTAAGGAAGACTGAAATACCTGGAGAGTTATGACAATGTTCCAGAAGATGACTTAACTGTATTTGAATAAATGTAGATGGTTGTATCGTACTTAATAAAAAATAAGACATCCCCTGAAAATAGGCCCCTTCTTGAGAAAAAACAAATATAAGACAGTGTCTTATTTTCGGGGAAACGGTATTTCTATTTTTGTATGAATAGAATAACACTCACATATTAAGAATATACATAATTTTTATGTACATTGGGTTTTTGTGTTTAACAAGGACATAACTAGCTCGTAGAGATTCATGACCTCTGAATTTTTTAAGGTTAAAAAGCATCCACAGGAGGTTTTTTGAAGAAGAATTGCAGATTTATACCCTGCCCTTGTCTCTGAATCAGAGACTCAGAGCAGCTTACAATCTCCTATATCTCCTCCCGCCATAACAGACACCCTGTGAGGTGGATGGGGCTGGAGAGGGCTCTCCCAGGAGCTGCCCTTTTAAAGACAGTCTCAGAGCGGCCTACAATCTCCTTTCCCTTCCTCCCCCACAACAGTCACCCTGTGAGGTGGGTGGGGCTCAGAGAGCTCTCCCAGAAGCTGCCCTTTCAAGGACAGAGTAGCCTACAATCTCCTTTATCTTCCTCCTCCACAACAGACACCCTGTGAGGAGGGTGGGGCTGAGAGCTCTCCCAGAAGCTGCCCTTTCAAGGACAGAGTCTCAGAGTGGCCTACAATCTCCTTTCCCTTCCTTCCCCACAGCAGACACCCTGTGAGGTGGGTGGGGCTGAGAGAGCTCTCCCAGAAGCTGCCCTTTCAAGGACAGTGTCTCAGAGAGGCCTACAATCTCCTTTCCCTTCTGCACCCACAACAGAAACCCTGGGAGGTGGGTGGGGATGTGAGAGCTCTCCCAGAAGCTGCTCTTTCAAGGACAGAGTCTCAGAGCGGCCTACAATCTCCTTTCCCTTCCTTCCCCACAACAGATACCCTGTGAGATGGGTGGGACTGAGAGCTCTCCCAGAAGCTGCCATTTCAAGGACAGAGTCTCAGAGTGGCCTACAATCTCTTTTCCCTTCCTTCCCCACAACAGACACCCTGTGAGGTGGGTGGGGCTGAGAGGCCTCTCACAGCAGCTGCCCTTTCAAGGACAACCTCTGCCAGAGCAATGGCTGACCCAAGGCCATTCCAGCAGGGGCAAGTGGAGGAGTGGGGAATCAAACCCGGTTCTCCCAGATAAGAGTCCGCGCACTTAACCACATTTTGGGGGGAAGTGGAAGGTTAACATTGCTGTAATGACAAATTTCCTATCTCTGAGCAACTGCTAGCTCCTGTAATTTTTTTTTTTTAAGATGATCTCCCACCTTGTATGTCATCCTCTTCCCTCATGGACGTGGGAAGAAGGCTGATTTGGGCTGGGCAAACAGAATGGGGGGCAGGACTGTACTTCCTACTCCCCCTCCCACAGCATCACCCTTGATCCAAGTTGGAGGAGAGCCCTGTTCCTTTTTCTTGGCCGTAGAAAGACCTCAGAAGACCTGTAGATCATCTTCCCAAATTCTTCAGTCTGCCTCACAACATTGCCTTCTTGCTTAGGTGAAAAATAACAAGCTGGTGGAGCTGTTGAGGAGGAAGGTCCGCCTGGCCCAGCCCTACGCCGGAGTCTTTCTCAAGAAGGATGACAAGTGAGTAGCAGCTCTTGATTCCCCACTCCTCCACTTTGATTCCCCACTCCTCCACTTGCACTTGCTGGAATGGCCTTGGCTTAGCCAGAGCTATCGCAGTTGTTGTCCTTGAAGGGACAGCTTCTGGGAGAGCTCTCTCAGCCCCACCTACCTCTCAGGATGTCTGTTGTGAGGGAGGTAGAGGAAGGAGATTGTAGGCCGCTCTGAGACTCTGTCCGTGAAAGGGCAGCTTCTGGGAGAGCTCTCTCAGCCCCACCCACCTCACAGGGTGTCTGTTGTGGGGGAGGAAGGGAAATGAGGTGGTAGGCCGCTCTGAGACTCTTGTCCCTGAAAGGGCAGCTTCTGGGAGAGCTGTCTCAGCCCTACCTGCCTCACAGGGTGTCTGTTGTGGGGGAGGAAGGGAAAGGAGATTGTAGGCCACTCTAAGACTCTGTCCTTGAAAGGGCAGCTTCTGGGAGAGCTCTATCAGCCCTACCTGCCTCACAGGGTGTTGTGGGGGAGGAAGGGAAAGGAGATTGCAGGCTGCTCTGAGGCTCTGTCCTTGAAAGGGCAGCTTCTGGGAGAGCTACCTACAATTTAGCTGCCTTTCTACCTTGTGGAACTCAAGGCTGTTTATAATGCAAATGAAACAACAGTTAAAAAACACATAAATTGAGGCTGACAGTAAATTAAAAAAAATTAAATGAGTCAAGGAACAGGGAAAGTCCCCTGTGCAGGCACCAGTCATTTTTGACTCTGGGGTGATGTTGCTTTCACAACGTTTTCACGGCAGACCTTTTTCCGGGGTGGTTGGCCATTGCCTTCCCCGGTCATTTCACTGTCTCCCCGGCAAGCTGGGTAAATGAGTCAAAGGCAGTCCTAAATAAAATTGTCTCCAGCTGCCTCCTAAAGGCCAGAAGTGGAGGGGCCAGATCTGCCTCCCTGAGGAAGTTTTCAGAATGGTGGGGCTACCACTTAGAAGGCCCTCTTTCGTGGGACAGCAGGAGAGCTTCTCACCATGATCTTAATTTCCGGGCAAGAAGGCTGTTGGGAAGCAGAGGGCAGCTGCTTGGTGTCATCTAGATCGCTGCAAAATCCGCTGGAAACAAAAATGCTGGCTGTTAAAGCTGCGGGTTCTCTGCGTGTCAAAGTGGAGCCAGCGTGGGTGGGCCCTTGACTTCCGCTCTGTGCCGCTCAGAGCCCAACGGGGCCCTGTTTTGATCCTCTGTTTCCAGCAATGAGTCAGATGTGGTGGAGAACCTGGAAGAGATCTACCGGATGGGGACGTTTGTCCAGATCCACGAAATGCAGGACTTGGGGGACAGGCTGCGGATGATTGTCATGGGACACCGGAGGTAAGTCCCGTTGTGGTTGCCCCCCCCCGGGCAGCCTGCGGGAGCTGCGTGGCCCTTGAGGGGTAGAAGGGACGCTGCCTTGATGGGGAAGGCTTCCCACTTCCTGACCAGGTCTTCCCAGCAGTTAAAGACTGCGCCGTTAGAGAATTAGCCAAGGGCCCCAAGTGCAGCTGGATCTCCAAGGGCCCTGTGATGCTGCCTGCTTACTGCAAAGCCCTGGTGTGCTGGGACATTGCGTCCAATCCATGGTGACCTGAAAGGTCATTGTGCAGGTGCCCCCCCCATCTCCCCCCACTTCCCCGGCAGGAAGTTGTAATCATCAGTAGGTATCTTTAGCTCTCAGCCACATGCCTGGCTGATCGGGAAAACCTTGCGGCTTTGGTCCTGGTGGGCAGGCGTAAAGCTTGGTCCTTTCCCGTCCAACCAGAGAGGCGTAGAAGGTTGTAGAGCGCCCTCTGGAGTTCTGCTGAGAACAGCCAGTGAGGCGTTTTTAGGGCTTGTGTTGAGAACCCGCGTTAAACTTTAAAAGCATTTCAGGTTGTATTCGCCCTCACATCCACACTTTGCTCAGCGGTGCCTTCCTCCAGTGCCCGTGCTGGAGGGGAGTGAGCTGAGCAGAGGGGCAGAACTGGATCCAGCAACAGCTCCAAAAAGACTGCAGCGTTTTGACTCCTCTTCCTCCTCCTCCCTCTGCCGGGACTTTCCAGGGAGTCTGTGCTCCAGATGATGCAAGCTGGGCAGAGAGTGGTGGATAACCCTCCCCCCGAGGAGAAAGGGGTGCTTTTGACTTGGCCACAGCAGGGCTGCAGTTTTGTGCTTCCAAGTGTTGTGTTTGTGCATGCTGCAAGGTGCCCTCCTGTGACAGAGCAAGGTCAGTGCAGCCCAGAACGGCAGCCAAACCCCCTTCCTGAGCCTGCTTTCCCCTCTTCAGAAAGCCGGTTTGGTGTCGTGGTTAAGTACGTGAACTCTTATCTGGGAGCACTGGGTTTCATTTCCCACTCCTCCACGCGCAGCTGCTGGAGTGACCTTGGGTCAGTCACAAGTTCTCTCAGAGCTGTTCCTCTCAAAAGCAGTTTCTGTCGGAGCTCTCTCAGCCCCATCTGCCTCACAGGGTGTCTGTTGAGGGGAGGGGAAGGGAAAGGAGATTGTGAGCTGCTCTGAGACTCCCAAGCGAAGGGCAGGGCATAAATCCAGTGTCTTGTCTTCTCCTGTGCTGCAGAATTCGCATCAACAGGCAGCTGGAGGTGGACCCGGAGGAGCCTGAGCCTGAGGCCAGGCAGAGACCGCGCAGGAAGCACAAGCAGTCCAAGCGGGAGGCCACGGAACAGCCGGAGGCCCTGGAGTCCACGCTGGAGCCCTTGGAGGCAGCCCCGAGCGAGGTGCTCATGGTGGAAGTGGAGAACGTGGCCCACGAGGATTTCCAGATGACAGAAGAGGTCAAAGTGAGTGAGGGGGCCCCGGGCAGTACGGCCAGCAGCAGCGGGGCCTCCTTGGGCCTGGCCTGGCGGGGGGAGGGTTTGCAGCCAGGGAGGCAGGGCAAAGGCCCCTCTGGGCCCTGACTGTGCCCCCCGGTGTGTGTCTGCAGGCGCTCACGGCGGAAATCGTCAAGACCATCCGGGACATCATTGCCTTGAATCCTCTTTACAGGTTCGTTTCCCTCCCAGCGTGTTAAGTGGGTTGTGGGGGTTTTGCTGGTGAAATAAAAATTAACGCCCCCTCCAGTTTGGCTTGGAGTTGCTGACGGTGGCGTTTTAGGCAGGTTTTCTGAGCCCTGCAAAGAGGTGCAGCAAACCTCACTGGCAGGCATTTCTGGTACCCTGTGTGTGTGTGTGTGTCAGGGACGGGGGAGGAACCCATCCTCACCACACAGGGTTGGACCCTGAGGCGCCATTCCTCTGGCTCAGGGAGCCCTTCAAAGGTGCAAGAGGCTCTTGAAAGGCCTCTCTGCTCGGGGAATGGGCCTGTGGGATCCATCATTTTCCCTGCAGGAAGCTTGTGGCAAGCCTGATCTATGCGTATCTTACACCTTTTTGTCCTCCCCTTCTGTCAAAGAATGCAGGGCGACATCCATAGCTTTCCTTTCCATTTTGTCCTGACATGATATGAATATAGGAATCTGCCTTCTACTGAGTCAGACCCCCCTGGGTCCATCAAAGTCAGTCTTGTCTTCTCAGACTGGCAGCGGCTCTTCAGGGTCTCAAGCTGAGGTTTTTCTCGCCTATTTGCCTGGACCCTTTTTAGTTGGAGATGCCGGGGATTGAGCCTGGGACCTTCTGCTTACCAAGCAGATGCTCTGCCACTCAGCCACCGTCCCTCCCCTGAGCATATGAACCTATGATGTTGCCTTCTACTGAATCACACCCCTCTGGGTCCATCAAAGTCAGTATTGTCTACTCAGGCGGGCAGTGGCTCTCCAGGGTCTCCAGCGGAGGGTTTTCTTGCCTACTTGCCTGGAGATGCCAGGGATTGAACCTGGGACCTTCTGCTTACCAAGCAGATGCTCTACCACTGAGCTACCTTCCTTCCTTCCTTTGAACCTATGAAGCTGCTTTCTACTGAATCAGACCCCCCTGGGTCCATCAAAGTCAGTCTTGTCTACTCAGACTGGCAGCGGCTCTCCAGGGTCTCAAGCTGAGGTTTTTCACACCTACTTGCCTGGACCTTTTTAAATTAGAGATGCCGGGGATTGAACCTAGAACCGCCTGATTACCAAGTAGATGCTCTACCATTGAGCCATCATCCATCTTTCCTTTCTTCCTTCCTGCCTGCCTTCCTTCCTTCCTGCCTTCCTTCCCTTGAACCTATGAAGCTGCCTTCTACTGAATCAGACCCTCCTTGGTCCATCAAAGTCAGTCTTGTCTCAGACTGGCAGCGGCTCTCCAGAGTCTCCAGCGGAGGTTTTTCACACCTACTTGCCTGGACCCTTTTTAGTTGGGGAAGCTGGGGATTGAACCTGGGACCTTCTGCTTACCGAGCAGATGTTCTCCCACTGAGCCACCGTCCCTCCCATCGAGCCTTTGTGGTAGGCTAAGCTACGAGAGCATGATTGGCCCAAGGTCCCCCAGTGAACTTCATTGCAGGGTGGGGTCAAAAGTCTGAAGCTCCCTGCTCCTGGTTCAGCACTGACTGCGACACCGTGCTGGCTCTCTCACAGACTGTGACGTCACCCTGTATCAAACTGAGTCTCTTGGAGCCTACCTCCATGTGGCATGCAGAAGATCCCAGGTTCAATCCCCAGCATTTCCAGTTGAAAGGTTCTGGCAGTTGGCGATGTGGAAGACCTTTGCTTGAGATTGCGGAGAGCCCCTGCCAGTCTGCGTAGACAAAGCTGACCTCGGTGGGTCAAGGAGGGCTGGGTCTGATTCGGTATAAGGCAGCCTCCTTTGTTCCCTCTGGGAATTTGCCAGAGGTGACAACTGACCTGCCTCTTAGCCATTTAATCAACCCGTCCTTCAGTTGGTTGTAAATGAATGGTTGCTTGCCGTCAGACCCTCCATATTTGGGGAGGGACGGTGGCTCAGTGGTAGAGCATCTGCTTGGTAAGCAGAAGGTCCCAGGATCAATCCGCGGCATCTCCAACTAAAAAAGGGTCCAGGCAAATAGGCGTGAAAAACCTCCGCTGGAGACCCTGGAGAGCCACTGCCAGTCTGAGTAGACAATATTGACTAGAATGGACCCAGGGGGGTCTGATTCAGTAGAAAGCAGCTTCATAGGTTCAATTTGTTTCTCTTTAGGGGAGGGATGGTGGCTCAGTGGTAGAGCGAAGGTCCCACGTTCAATCCCCGACATCTCCAATTCAAAAGGGTCCAGGCAAGTAGGTGTGAAAAACCTCAGCTTGAGACCCTGGAGAGCTGCTGCCAGTCTGAGTAGACAAGACTGACTTTGATGGACCCAGGGGGTCTGATTCAGTAGAAGGCAGCTTCATATGTAAGGGGAGGAATGGTGGCTCAGTGGTAGAGCATCTGCTTGGTAAGCAGATGGTCCCAGGTTCAATCCCCAGCATCTCCAACTAAAAAGGGTCCAGGCAAGTAGGTGTGAAAAACCTCAGCTTGAGACCCTGGAGAGCTGCTGCCAGTCTGAGTAGACAAGACTGACTTTGATGGACCCAGGGGGTCTGATTCAGTAGAAGGCAGCTTCATATGTAAGGGGAGGAATGGTGGCTCAGTGTTAGAGCATCTGCTCGGTAAGCAGAAGGTCCCAGATTCAATCCCTGGCATCTCCAACTAAAAAGGGTCCAGGCAAATAGGTGTGAAAAACCTCAGCTTGAGACCCTGGAGAGCCACTGCCAGTCTGAGAAGACAAGACTGTCTTTGAGGGACCCGGGGGGGGGGGGGGGCTCTGATTCAGCAGAAGGCAGCTTCACAGCTTCACAGGTTCATATTGGTGCTTTTCTGAGGTAGTGGAAGAATCACGTAAGGAAGCTTGGGGAAACAGTGGGTGAATAAGGAAAAGAACTTGGGACGGATGGCTTAATCATTTAATGGCTGTTACAGTTCCTTTACGTTCCTGTCTTGGGAATAAATCATCAGTAGGTGTCTTTAGCTCTCAGCCACATGTCTGGCTGATCGGGAAAACCCTTGGGGCTTTGGTCCTGGTGGGCAGGCATAAAGCTTGGTCCTTTCCCATCCAACAAGAGAGGTGTAGAAGTATATTGCCATCCCGTAACCTTATAGTCAGTAAATCAAGTTCCGCAGCTTCTATAAGTTTTACAATAAATTCTTCCCTGGAAGGTATATTTGGTGACTTCCAGTATTTAGCATATAATACTCTTGCCACAGTAACAATATACATTAACAGCTTGATTGTATTAGACGGAAAGGTCTCTCGACAAACATTTAGAAGGAAAAGTTCTGGGGAATGATGTGGTGTAATTTTCAAAATTTTCTGAATCCAGGTACTAATTAACGCCCAGTACTTTTTGGCGTGTTCACAGTTCCACCAAACGTGAAATATTGACCCTTTTATCTTTTTACACTTCCAGCATTTATCGGAATAACTAGAATGGGCTTTAGCCAGTCGGTCTGGTGTTAAATACCAGCGATAAATCATTTTATAGAGATTTTCTTTATACTGAGCTGGCTTTATTAATTTTACATTCCTTTTCCACAACTTCTCCCATTCTTCTAAGGGGATAGTATAGCCAAAGTCTCTCAACCATTTAACCCAAGTTTCTTTTACCACTTCTCCTTGCATTTTCTCCTTAAGTAACCACTCATAGATTTTAGAAATTAATTTCTGGTCCGTCTGAATAATTTGGTCAATCTCATTTAATTGTTTCGAGAAGCCAAATTCTTTATCTTTTTGGTGAATAGATTTTATTTGGCACTTCAGCCACCAATCCATTTGGTCCATTTCTTCTAATCGCAAATTATTTTGTCTATCTAACAAGTTTTGGTAACTTAAATTAGTCCACATATAGAGATTCGGATGAGAGTGGGCCTCTACCGGCGACAACCACCTTGGCGTATATAAGTAAAACTTCTTAATCTCCATCCAAGCTCTATAAAGGGACCGTCTTATCTCATGTCTCCAGAAGGAACTATTTTTGGGGGGATTTTGGTACCAAAGATACCCATGCAATCCTCTCTCTAAACCCGCTCCCTCTATCACCAAAGTTTTTTTATTTTTTAATGTGAACCAATCTGTTAACCAAACTATTCGACAAGCCGTATGATACAACTTCCATTCTGGTAGGGTGAGGCCGCCTCTAAGTTAGCTATCCTGGAGTACCTTAAGCCTGATTCTAGGCTTTTTATTCTGCCAAATGAATGATGACGTTATTTTATTAATCTGTTGGAAGAAAAGTTTGGGGAGCAAGGTAGGGATCATTTGAAAGAAAAATAATATTCTTGGTAATACATTCATTTTTATGGTTGCGATTCTGCCCAGAAGGGAGATCTGCAAATCTTTCCACCTAATTAGATCTTGTTGAATGTCTTTTACTAATTTCTCATAATTGTTTCGATATAGATCTTTCAAATCATTTGTCATTTGAATTCCTAGGTATCTTATTTTTTTCCCATATACAAATTCCGACTGAGTTCCAAATTGAGTGACTTGTTGTTCGTTCATATTTTTAGTAAAAAATTTCGTCTTCTGGACATTAATCTTAAGCCCCGCTACTTGTCCATATTGTTTAAACATTTCCTTCAAATGAACAATAGATAAGTTAGGATCCTCCAAGACACACAATAGGTCGTCTGCAAAAGCTTGGACCTTCAACTCCTCTCCCTTAATTTTAATACCTCTTATTTTTCCTTCGTCTCTGATTCTTTGCAACAAGGGTTCTAAAGTTAAAACAAACAAGAGGGGAGACAGGGGACATCCCTGTCTTGTGCCTTGTGCTATATCAATCAGGTCCGAGTTAGTGTTATTAAAGTTGACCTTGGCATTTTGTTCCGTATATATAGTTTTCACCATGTTCCAAAAGTTTTCTCCACAGCCCACTGCTTTCAATGATTTCAGAATAAAATTCCAATTCACATTGTCGAAGGCTTTCTCTGCATCGACAAATATAAACGCCGCCTGCTTCTCTGGATGCTCTTTGTAAAATTCAATAGCATTTAGTAAAAATCTTAAATTTTGCCTCATTTGTCTGCCTGGAATGAAACCTGTTTGATCTTCATGGATAATTGTACCGATAACCTTTTTCAGTCTATTTGCCAACACTGTAGCAAAGATCTTGTAGTCGGCATTCAACAAGGAAATAGGTCTATAGTTTTTCACTTCTGTTGGATCTGTACCTTCCTTGTGTATTAGCGAGATCAGCGCCTCCTTCCAAGATACTGGGACCCTGTGGTACTTTTGCATGTCTTCAATGACGCTTTTATACGGAATAAGCAATTCTTCTCCACATACTTTATAAAGTTCAATTGGTAACCCATCAGGTCCTGGCGCTTTATTCACTTTCTGCTGACTTATCGCTTCCACAATCTCTTGCATAGTAATTGACGCTTCCAATTTTCCTTTTTGCTCTTTTGATAGTTGTCTCAGCTTCGTCGTTGCTATGTAGTCATCTTGCCGCTGGTTATCCAAATTTTGGTCTTTATATAATTCTTGGTAAAATTTTTGAATTATCTTTTTCATCTGATTGGATTGTGTAAACTCATTTCCTTCTTCATCCTTGAGTGATTTTATGATTTTTTTATTCCTTTCTTTCTTAAGTTTATATGCCAGCCACCTACTAATTTTATTGGCACTTTCAAAATGAGTTTGTTTCATCCATTTCAGCTTCTTTTCTACCTCCTCCATTAATAGTAAGTTAATCTGATGTTGAATAGCCGAAATCTTTAGTCTTATCTCTTCTGTATTTCTTTTCTTTAGTTGCTTCTCTTGCACACCTAATTTAAGAACCAATTCATTATAGGACTTCAATCGTTCTTTTTTCCTTCCCACTGCATATCTTATTGCAATTCCACGAAAAAAAGCTTTGAATGCATCCCAAATAACGTGCATGCTGGTGTCTTTCACTAAGTTATACTGAAAGAATTCTTTAATTTCCTTCTTAGCTGTTTCCAAAAATTTATCTTCTTTCAAGATCTGCAGATTAAGGGTCCAACGAGGCTTTTTTAAGGTTTCTACCAAATTTATTTGTATAGGATTATGATCCGCATAAGTTCTTGGTAGGATATCTGCCTGCTGGAGAGACAACATTAAGTCGGCCGATAGCCAACACATATCAATCCTTGACCAGGACCTATGCGCCGATGAATAAAAGGTATAGTCTTTAGTTGAGGGATTCTTCGTTCTCCACGCATCTAATAAATTAAATTCATCCGCTAATTTAAGAAAAGCTTTTGGCAGAGTGTTCCGTATCTTTCTTTTTTTTTGTCCTTCAAATTTTTTATCCTTTTCTATGTCCAGCACTGCATTATAATCGCCAATAATGCAGCAGTTCTTTGGTTCCAATTCTATCAGTTTCCTATGTAGAATTTGGTAAAATTTCTCTAATTTCTCATTAGGTGCATAGATGTTAACTAGAATCACTTTCTTGCCATTAAGGTCTATCTCTATTATCACTATTCTTCCCTTTTTATCCATATACAGGCATTTAGAGTGGATAGATCTGGATACATAAATAGCTACTCCCCTCTTCTTTTTCTCTGGATCAGATGAGCAATATAGGTTTCCTAATTTATCGTTTTGTAGGTACTTTATATCTTTTTCTTGGATGTGTGTCTCTTGTAAGCAAATTATTGAGGAGGAGGTCTTCATTAGTTGCTGGAAAGTTTTTCGTCTTTTTCGTGGATCATTCAGGCCGTTCACATTCACTGATGTTATTTGCAGTCCGGACTTAGGTCTCATTTTGGCAAGTCTATACTACCCGGTATTAGTTTCTGAACTTTTTTAGTTTTATACTTTATCTTGGTTCTTTCCCTCTGCACCCTCTGCACAGGTTGTTCTTCGGGATTACTTTGGCAGCCTTCTTCTTCTTGTTCATCCTCTGTTTCCGATTCTCGACTACTTAGATCTACAAATTGTTCCCAAAATTCTTCTAATTTTTCCATCGAATTGATATTATGTCTTTTGGATTGATATGTAAAGAAAATCCCTTCTGGAATTAACCATCTGAATTGTATTGAATGTCTAATCAACCATGTTGAGAGTTTACGATATTTCATTCTGCGCTGACGGACTTCCCAAGGCACGTCCTTCAGCACTTTGATTTTTACATCTTTCCATTTCAACTCCTGTTCTTTTACCTTCCTCAAAATTTTTTCACATGTTGCAAGATGTACAAATTTAACTTGAACCTCTCTTGCCAAATTATGTCGTCGCGTATAACTGGAGGAAACTCTTCTGGCCCACTCTATATCTCTCCTTCCCCCCTCCAAACATTCTTCATCTTCAAAAGTTAACATCTCCATAATTTTCTCTATTATATTTTCATTCTTTTCTTCTGGTATGTCCTGAAAACGTAATATATAGGCCGCTTTCTCCACCTCCAACCTTATTACTCTTTCTTCTAATTGAGCCATCTTTGCTGCATTGTCATGAACTTTATTGGACATCTCTTTTTCCTTTTCCTCCAACTTGTCCACTTTAGCAGTCAAACTGTGGATCTGCTGAGTGTTCCCCAGCAGTTGTTTCTGAAATTCTTCAACCTGTTTATTAGTTTTTATTATCTGTCCCATTAAGTGTACTTTCATGACCTCTAACGCTTCCTGGTTTTGTTTAAAGCCAGCCGTCACTATGTTTTGTAACTTCTCAATAGCATCTTGATTTGCTGTCTCAGGTACTTGTTTCCCCCCTCCCCCAGGGGTGGGTGAGGGGGTGCCTTGTCCCAATTTTTTTGGTCCCATCTCTGTTTCTTATGAAACTTCCTTCACCTCCAAGTTTGATATTAATATTATTTTAACCTCCTAAATCCACTGTTCTGCGTCCTCTTTTCCAGAGGATTGCCTTAATTAGTTTAGGTTAATACAATTAAATTATTCAGTCTATCTATAATCACCAACAGTTTTCCAATATATAATCACCAACAATTCAATTCATTCCAGTTCAAATTCATTCAATTCAACACATCAAATTACCTTATTAACAATTCATTAAATTCCTTATCCCAATTTCTATTTTATGTAAAATACAATTATCCTTACACCAAGGTATGCCACTATGTTCTTAAGTTACTTCTCCTAATCCAGCAGCTGCACACTATACTTTTTCTCCAGGCATAGCTAGACCGTTTTTAAAGCATATAATTCTCAGTTCTCCAATATAATTGTCCCTTCTATTATATGTCTCTTTTTATATTCCTCCTTTCTTGTTGACTCTGTTTATCCTTCTTCTGCTCTTCTTCTTCCACCCTATTGTACTTTGTCTTTATTGTCTATATTCCAAAAATTTATTACAGTTTATTCCAAACGACTTCTCAGGACTCAAAAACCCATCTTCAGCGGAGAGACAGCCGCAGAGAATCTCTGCTAAGAACCGTCTCTCCACCCTTTATCCGATCCACGTCTTCCAAGTTTTGTGCTCGGTCTCTTTTTAACTCAGTTCTCTGGCAGTCAAAAACCCATTTTCAGCGGAGAGACAGCCGCAGAAAATCTCTGCTAAGAACCGTCTCTCCACCCTTTATCCAATCTAAGTCTTTCAAATTTTTTGCTCGGTCTCTTTGTAACTCAGTTCCCCTAGGAGCCGGCGCAAGTCCTAGACGTTTTCAGTTAACAAGATAGACGCCATTCCCTTCCCCCCTCATGGTTTCACTTTCAATGGTACAGATGCCGCCATTACAGAGACTTAGCCTTATTTTCAAACAGTGCTTCTTTTCCTTCCCGTCTCCTACACTTTCTTTACCCTTCCGCCTCTAATATTTTACAGTTTATTTTAACATAAGTTCCTCTGTCATTCTTCAACCCGCAACTACTTACTCTGTCCGTCAATCCTTCCGACCGGCTTCTCTCTTCCAGAATACAGCCGCGCCTGCACACCGTCCGTTTGTCTGCCCGGTCAGCTCCACTTCGCCTTCCCGTTGCTGTTTAGCGATCTTCCTTTCCTTCTAATCAGTTCTGTATTAGTTCACAGTAGTTCTAACTATCTCATATTCTCTTCAGTTTACAAACAGTCTCATTTACCATTTACCGTTCGTCCGTCTCGTCTCTCTTCTCTCCGCGCCGCTTCTCCGCTCCTCCAGCCTTTCCCCGTTCTGCGCCTTTCAATCAAGTCCTCGTTCCGCAACACAATTGCCACTTCGATGGATACTTTTGGAAACGTATTTCAACTTATAGGTTCTTCTTGTTGATCCAAACAGCGGATAAAAAATGCTGCCTCCGTCTGCTCCCTTGTCCGGTAGCCCGGTTAGTCACCTATGGTGTTGCTGGGGCATCGGCTAAAGGGATTAAAAGGAGATGGATGAAGAGCCTCCGCTACCCATCCAAACTCCTAAAGGCACCCCAAACTGCGATGCGCCTTCTGACGCTTCTTTAGGGGGTGCTTCCAGTCGGGAAGCCCCCCCAAATGCCCAGCAAAACAGAGCTTCTCCCGGAGCTCGGGAAAAGTCTCAGCGACACCACGCCATTACACCGGAAGACCTGGGAACCGATATTTTGTTGGGTTAAAAGCAAAGGTTTAGTAATGGATTAGCAGAAACATATAAAACTATTCTCTGTCTACTCCCGGGATGCAAGGGAGGATGTTTGTGAGGTGGGGGGAGATTGAATCTGAAGATGTGAATGTGATATATGTATTGTATATGTATTATATGTATTATATGTTTAATTGTTACTACTTGTCTTTCACTTGGGTGCAATAAAGTATTTATTCACGGAAAAAAAAAAAAAAAGAGAGAGGTGTAGAAGGTTGTAGAGCACCCTCTGGAGTTCTGCTGAGAACAGCCAGTGAGGTGTTTTAAGGGTTTGTGTTGAGAACCCGTGTTAAACTTTAAAAGCATTTCAGGTTGTATTTGCCCTCACACCCACACTTTGCTCAGCGGTGCCTTCCTCCAGTGCCCGTGGTGGAGGGGAGTGAGCTGAGCAGAGGGGCAGAACTGGATCCAGCAACAGCTCCAAAAAGACTGCAGCGTTCTGACTCCTCTTCCCTCTGCCGGGACTTTCCAGGGAGTCTGTGCTCCAGATGATGCAAGCTGGGCAGAGAGTGGTGGATAACCCTATCTATTTGAGCGACATGGGGGCGGCGTTGACAGGGGCGGAGTCCCACGAGCTGCAGGACATCCTGGAAGAAACCCAGGTGAGGCTCAACGCTGGCTAGGAGAAGCCCACAGTTCCCCTTCTGCCTTCACCAGTCGCCCAGCAGGAGTGCAACCAAGCTGCTTCTTCTCTTCTAGATTCCCAAACGCCTGTACAAAGCCTTGTCTCTTCTCAAGAAAGAGTATGAACTGAGCAAGCTCCAGCAGCGGCTGGGACGGGAGGTGAGCCCCAGAAGCTGGCCTGGAGGTGCTGAGCCCAGCGCCCCATGCCCAGGAGCCTCTTTCAGGGGGCTCCCCAGAAGATGGGAGGGAGGGGTCAGGAGCAGGTTCCAAAGGGGGGAGGGGGCAGTGGCTCTGCCGGGACTGAAGATTGAGCCCCACTCCAGCAGAGTGGCTTTCTGCCTGCCCCAGAGTGCCCAGCTGGATCAGACCAAAGCATAGTCTGTTTAGCCCAGAGAGGCTTCCCCGACCCTTTGCCTTCCCCTGCCCACTCAAGCAGCTGGCATTCAAGGTATTACTGTCTCAGAATATGGAGGCTCTGTTAAGATACCTTTTGCTAGATCTCCCTCTCCTACGCTTGGGGCTCTTTAGCTTGGAGAAACGTCGACTGCAGGGGGACATGATAGAGGTTTACAAGATAATGCATGGGATGGAGAAAGTAGAGAAAGAAGTACTTTTCTCCCTTTCTCACAATAAAAGAACTCGTGGGCATTCGATGAAATTTCTGAGCAGTTGGGTTAAAACGGATAAAAGGAAGTACTTCTTCACCCAAAGGGTGATTAACATGTGGAATTCACTGCCACAGGAGGTGGTGGCGGCCAAAAGTATAGCCACCTTCAAGAGGGGTTTAGATAAAAATATGGAACACAGGTCCATCAGTGGCTATTAGCCACAGTGTGTGTGTATGTATAAATTTTTTTGCCATTGTGTGACACAGAGTGTTCGACTGGATGGGCCGTTGGCTTGATCCAACGTTCCCTAGTTCCCTCTCAAAAGCCATCTGTGTCATTGGCATTGCTACGTCCTGTGTCAGTGTGTTCCATATTTTGCATTCATTCATTCATTCATTCATTCATTCATTCATTCATTCATTCATTCATTCATTCATTCATTCATTCATTCATTCATTCTATTTATATTCCGCCCTATCCCAGAAAGGGCTCAGGGTGGATAACAACGTTATAGGAAAGGAAAGGTCTCCTGCGCAAGCACCAGTCGTTTCCGACTCTGGGGTGACGTTGCTTTCACAGTGTTTTCACGGCAGGCTTTTTACGGGGTGGTTTGCCATTGCCTTCCCCAGTCCTCTACGCTTCCCCCCCAGCAAGCTGGGGACTCATTTTACCAACCTCGGAAGGATGGAAGGCTGAGTCAGCCTTCGGCCGGCTACCTGAATCCAGCTTTCGCTGGGATAGAACTCGGGTCGTGAGCAGAAACTATAATATGTATTGTCTTTTTAATTATTAGACTGCATCTGAGCATCTAGCATTAACTTTCCCCCGTACTAGGAATTAAAAACAGAACGAAGCAGTCTGGCATTCAACAGTACTTTGCCCTATTCTGTGACCTTGTACAGTTGCATTTTTGTTGATCCAACCTCAAACACAAAACCCCCGTGTCTACACAACCTTGAAATAGCTGTCATGGGCAAGTTGTGTTGCCTTTTAAAAATAAAACAGTTATCAAAGATTCCAGGTTTTCACGGCTGGTAACATCATTAGGGTTTGTAGAATCTTTCGGGCTCAAGTGCCGTGTTCTACTGGCGAAGGTTTTCCTTCCAGACGTTTCGTTCTCGGCTGCGGAGAACATCCTCAGTGGCGTTGCAGCCGGAGCAGGCGCTCTGACCTTCTTGGCTGACCGTCTCAATGCACAGCGGCCAAGAAGGTCAGAGCGCCTGCTCCGGCTGCAACGCCACTGAGGATGTTCTCCGCAGCCGAGAACGAAACGTCTGGAAGGAAAACTTTCTCCAGTAGAACACGGCGCTTGAGCCGAAAGATTCTACAAACCCTAATAAAACGGTTAGTTTTATATGAGACCCATAGCAATGAGGAAATGATTCCGGTTTCTAAAGGACTCGGCCCCTTTCCTTGAACGTGGGACGCCTGCCTCCTTGAGGAAGCGGTGCTCAGCAGAGCCAGCCTGACTGAGATTTCCATGCCCTGGATGGATTGGAGGCTCCCCGTCCTGTGCCTTTTGATGCCCCTCCTGGAGTCTTGGGCGGGTTGCAGGTGGGGAACGGAGGCCCACCGGAGCCAGAGCTTCTGGGGCTCTTTTGGGAGAGGTGGCCCAGCCCCCCGCTCTGGCCCCTTCCGCAGGTGGAGGAGAAGATCAAGCAGACCCACCGCAAGTACCTCCTGCAAGAGCAGCTGAAGATCATCAAGAAGGAGCTTGGCCTGGAGAAGGAAGACAAAGACGCCATCGAGGAGAAGTTCCGGGAGCGCCTGAAGGAGCTGGTAGTGCCCAAGCACATCATGGAGGTGATCGACGAGGAGCTGAACAAGCTGGGCCTTCTCGACAACCACTCCTCGGAGTTCAAGTGAGTCTCCCTCCCTCTCTCCTTCCCTCCCACTAGCTCAGAACAGCACATGAAGAGAGTCTTCTTCCTCTTGAGCTGATTGACCAGCATAGCCAGCTTCACAAGGGGATTGGATAACCATCTGGAGAAGAGGTCCACCAGTAGCTATTAACTATAGCGTATTGTTGGAACTCTTGACTGGGGCAGTGATGCTCTGTATTCTTGGTGCTTGGGGGGGGGGGGGGGCTTCTAGTGTCCTGGCCTCATTGGTGGACCTCCTGATGGCACCAGGTGTGACACAGAGTGTTGGACTGGATGGGCCATTGGCCTGATCCAACACGGCTTCTCTTCTGTTCTCTGCCCTGGAGGTAGGCGAGAGGATCAGGAACTGGGCCAAAGTCACCCAGGAAGTTGCAGCATTTTCTAGGCCAGGTACTGGTGTGAGGGGCAAACAGGGCAAGATTTTAGCCCCCAAGCCCCGCTGGTTAGTTTCCTGGAGGCATCTGATTGGTCACTGGGGGAAGACGGCTGCTGGGCTAGATGGATTCTCTGGTCAGATCCAGCAAAGCTGCTGTTAGGCCTCAATGCCCCTTCACTAGGATAACCTCGTAGGATTTCTGTGTACAGAGGCGGATGGAGGACAAAGAGGTCCATCAGTGGCTACTAAAGGGAACCTCCATGTTCAGAGGCAGTCAGCCCCTGAATACCCATTCCAGAGGCTACATCAGGAGAAGGCCCCAGCATCTGTGCCTTGTTGTTGGACTTCCTCTCGATCTGCTTGGCCCCTGTGTGAGACAGGATGCTGGGCTAGATGGACCCTCACTGGTCTGATCCAGAAGGGCTCTTCTGATGTTCTTCTAAGGGGAAGGCCTCAGCTTCTCTGTCCTGTTGCTGGCCCTCCAGAGGAGCCAGCTGGCCACTGTGTGAGACAGAAAGCTGGACTGGATGGACCCTCACTGGTCTGACCCAGCAGGGCTCTTCTGATTTCTTATGAAGGCCTCGGCCTCTCTGCTCTGTTGTTGGACCTCCAGAGGAACCAGCTGGCCACTGTATGAGACAGGATGCTGGACTAGATGGACCCTCCCTGGTCTGATCCAGCAGGGCTCTTCTGATGTTCTTATGAAGGCTTCGGCCTCTCTGCCCTGTTGTTGGCCCTCCAGAGGAACTGGTTGGCCAGTGTGTGAGACAGGAGGCTGGACTGGACGGACCCTCACTGGTCTGATCCAGCGGGGCTCTTCTGATGTTTTTATGAAGGCCTCAGCCTCTCTGCCCTTTTGTTGGCCCTCCAGAGGAACTGGGTGGCCACTGTGTGAGACAGGAGGCTGGACTAGATGGACCCTTACTGGTCTGACCCAGAGGGATCTTCTGATGTTCTTAGGAAGGCCTCGGCCTCTCTGCCCTGTTGTTGGCCCTCCAGAGGAACTTGGTGGCCACTGTGTGAGGCAGGAGGCTGGACTAGATGGACCCTCCCTGGTCTGACCCAGCAGGTCTCTTCTGATGTTCTTCTCAGGGGAAGACCTCGTCCTCTCTGCCCTGTTGTTGGCCCTCCAGAGGAACTGATTGGCCACTGTGTGAGACAGGAGGCTGGACTAGATGGACCTTCCCTGGTCTGACCCAGCAGGGCTCTTCTGAGCTGCTCACAGGGTTTTAGGAGGCACTGCTGTTCCCATGAGTGGTTCGGCTGCTCCATACCTTTTCTCTGCTGCTGCTCTGGAGCTGGGAACTTCCCGTGGACCCTGCTGATGCTCTCGGTTGGCTTTGTGTGCTTCCGTCAGTGTTACCCGCAACTACTTGGACTGGCTGACCTCCATCCCTTGGGGCAAGTGCAGCGAGGAGAACCTGGAGCTGGCCAGAGCGCAGGCCGTCCTGGAGGAGGACCATTACGGCATGGAGGATGTCAAGAAGCGAGTCCTGGTAAGTAGCAGCCTGGCAGGTCCTAGAGCAGCCCCAGAACCCTGCAGTCCTCTCGCCAGGAAAGCCACAGCTGTTGCTCCCAGTCTTTCAACACAGGTCAGCCAAGGCTTGAAAGAGGAGCTGTGCGAAACGTCTGTCTCTTTTCCTTCAGCCTATGGAAGGGGCCATTCTCTCTTAAAAACTGGGGCAAGAGCCTCTAACAAGAGAGGGCTTGGGGACTCTGTGGCTGACGTGCTGAAGGCCTGAGGCCCAAATTATTCCAGGTGGCAGATAGTCCTTTCCTCGGGGTGAGACCTGGAGAGCTGCTGCCAGTCGGATGAGACCTGATTGAATTATAGAATCCTAGAGTGGGAAGGGACCTCCAGGGTCATCTAGTCCAACCCCCTGCACCATGCAGGAAACCCACAAACACCTCCCCTAAATTCACAGGATCCTCATTGCTGTCAGATGGCCATCTAGCCTGTTTGAAAACCTCTGAGGGAGGAGAGCCCACCACCTGCCAAGGAGGAAGCCTGTTAGAATAACAGATCACAGAGTTGGAAGGGACCTCCAGGGTCATCTAGTCCAACCCCCTGCACAATGCAGGAAACTCACAGACACCTCCCCCTAAATTCACAGGATCTTCATTGCTGTCAGATGGCCATCTAGCCTGTTTCAAAACCTCCAAGAAAGGAGAGCCCACCACCTCCCGAGGAGGAAGCCTGTTCCACTGAGGAACTGCTCTAAGTGTCAGGAATCCTAGAATTGGAAGGGATCTCCAGGGTCATCTAGTCCAAACCCCTGCACAATGCAGGAAATTCACAAACACCTCTCCCTAAATTCACAGGATCCTCATTGCTGTCAGATGGCCATCCAGCCTCTGTTTAAAAACTTCCAAGGAAGGAGAGCCCACCACCTCCCAAAGAAGCCTCTTTACTGAGGAACCGCTCTAACGGTTAGGAAGTTCTTCCTTCAAGGAAGGAGAGCCCACCACCTCTCAAGGAGGAAGCCTGTTCCACTGAGGAACCGCTCTAATGCTCAGGAAGTTCTTCCTAAAGTTGAGCTGGAAACTCTTTTGATTTAATTTCAACCCATTGGTTCTGGTCCTACCTTCTGGGGCCACAGAAAACAATTCTGCACCATCCTCTATACGACAGCCCTTCAAGTACTTGAAGATGGTGATCATTGAGCTGAATGGACCGAGGTTCCCATCAGGGTGTTTCCCCAAAGAGCTCACATTTCCTGTCCCTCCCTCCCCGCTGGGCTCAGGAGAAGACAGCTTCAAGTGTTTGTGAAAGGTGGAAAGATCCCGCAGGGCCCTTATGGCCTCTGGGAGAGCATTCCACAATTCTGGCACTTCCACCAAGAAGGCCCTAGCTCACATCAAACATAACCTAGCCTCCTTTGGTGGATGGGAAGACCACAAGGGGGGAGGGCACTCACCCAGAGCCTCTTTATAGAGCACGTATTTTTCTTTACAACGGGCCTTATTCATCATCATCATCGTAGTCTTCCATATGCTTGAAATCGGTCAAATCTGGCACTGTTTCATTAACATAGCTCTTGAGCAACAATGATGTTAGTAGATCTTTTAGGGACATAGGAGAAGAATGTCATCCCCCAATATCTGATTACAGACCTATGATTGAGGTGAGATTTGAATGTAGACACCGAATGTGCAGATTCAGCAAACAGTCTGGCAAGAAAGGCTATCACGTTAAAACCTCTTTAGACCTTGGACTACGGTGAAGACAGAAAAGGTTATTCTTTGCAGTGGCTGCGCAGTGTCTACTGGAAGCATTGTGGTTTGGGGGCGTGTGTTTTTTTTACATTGGGTTCTGAAATGCAGAGAGGTGTGAGCAGCCGAAGAGTCCTTCTGAAACTTGGAGGGAGAAGGTGGGGGGGCACAGTGTAGTGGTCCGATACTCGCGCTGCACACCAGAGCTGCCTCTTAAGAATATAAGAGAAGCCATGTTAGATCAGGCCAATGGCCCATCTAGTCCAACACTCTGTGTCACACAGTGGCAAAAAATTTTATATATATATATATATATATACACACACGCGTACACACTGTGGCTAATAGCCACTGATGGACCTCTGCTCTTGTGGAGCATGGGCCTGCGTCTTGGGCAGCCCCTGCAGCCTGGGGTCCTGGGACTGTCGATGGCGGGGATGGAACTCTCAGCCTTTGGGATTCTGTGCCTCCCCTGAAAGCTGCCTGATCTTGGTAGCTTCTGGCTGCATCCGGGGCATCTGCTCAGCGGAAGAGCTAGCGTTGCCCTCCTGTAAGAGCTCTGTGTCATTTCACACCATCCAGAGCCAGTTTGGTGTAGCCAGTTTGGTGTAGTGGTTAAATGCGCGGACTCTTACCTGAGAGAACAGAGTTTGATTCCCCACTCCTCCACTTGCACCTGCTGGAATGGCCTTGGGTCAGCCATAGCTCTAATAGAAAGCCAGTTTGGTGCAGTGGTGAAGTGTGCGGACTCTTACCTGAGAGAACAGAGTTTGATTCCCTACTCCTCCACTTGCACCTGCTGGAATGGCCTTGGGTCAGCCTTAGCTCTAATAGAGAGCTAGTTTGGTGCAATGGTTAAGTGTGCGGACTCTTATCTGAGAGAACCGAGTTTGGTTCCCAGTCCTCCACTTGCACCTGCTGGAATGGCGTTGGGTCAGCCAGAGCTCTGGCAGAGGTCCTTGAAAGGGCAGCTGCTGTGAGAGCTCTCTCAGCCTCACCCACCTCACAGGGTGTTTGTTGTGGGGGGGGGTGGTAGAGGAGATTGTGACCACTCTGAGATTCAGAGTATAGGGCAGGATATAAATCCAAAATCTTCTTCTTCTGTGGCTGTCACAAGGGCTGGGTCTCAGAGTCCACACGCCTGTCCCTTGCAGGAATTCATAGCAGTCAGCCAGCTCCGAGGTTCGACGCAAGGCAAGATCCTCTGCTTCTATGGGCCCCCGGGGGTCGGCAAGACCAGCATCGCCCGCTCCATCGCCCGGGCCCTGAACCGTGAATATTTCCGCTTCAGCGTCGGGGGGATGACCGACGTGGCTGAGATCAAAGGACACAGGTGTGTGTTTCGCATCCAAGAAGCCGAGGTGGCTCCAGAAACAGCTTTCTGAGGACTTGAGAAATATAAAAGGCTCATTTAGGAGACGGAAGGAGGGGCCTTATAACCAAGGATGGATAGAAACGAACAATCGGTGCCGGTTGAGAGAATGTTAGGAAGGCTAAAGCTCAGTATGAGCTGAGGCTTGGCGAGCGATGTGAAAAACAACAGCCGAAGAAAGAGTTATGTTCAAAGTAAGAAAAAGAGCAAGGACATGTTAGGGCCCTTGTGGGGACAGGAAAGTGAAATTGTAGCAAGTGATGAAGAGAGGGCAGAACTGCTCGATTCCTTCTTTTCCTCAATCTTCTCTTGTGAGGGAAAAGGTGCTCAGCGTGACAAAAACAGAACACATGAGGGAAGGGAGTGGCAGCCTAGGATCAGCATAGGGGTAGTACATAAACATAGGGCATCCAGCGCTACTATAACAGCTTGTGGATATAATTTCTGAGCCTCTGGCCGTTATTTTTGAAAATTCTTGGAGAACAGGTGAGGTACTGGAAGACTGGAGGCAGGCACAAATGTGGTCCCCATCTTCAAGAAGGGGGAAAAGGAGGATCCGGGTAACTACTAACCCATCAGCTTTGAGGTCTACGCCTGGAAAAGTTTTAGATTAGAACAAACCTTCGGACAGTCAGTCTTGGAACATTTAGAAAAGATCACTTAGCTGTGGCAGAGGTTGTCCTTGAAAGGGAGGCAGCTTCTGGGAGAGCCCTCTCAGCCCCACCCACCTCACAGGGTGTCTGTTGTGGGGGAGGAAGGGAAAGGAGATTGTAGGGCGCTCTGAGACTCTGTCCTTGAAAGGGCAGCTTCTGAGAGAGCTCTCTCAGCCCCACCCACCGAACAGGGTGTCTGTTGTTGGGGAGGAAGGGAAAGGAGATCGTAGGCCGCTCTGAGACTCTGTCCTTGAAAGGGTAGCTTCTGGGAGAGCTCTCTCAGCCCCACCCACCCCACAGGGTGTCTGTTGTGGGGGAGGAAGGGAAAGGAGATTGTAGGGCGGTCTGAGACTCTGTCCTTGAAAGGGCAGCTTCTGGGAGAGCCCTCTCAGCCCCACCCACCTCACAGGGTGTCTCTTGTGGGGGAGGAAAGGAGATTGTAGGGCACTCTGAGACTGTCCTTGAAAGGGCAGCTTCAGGGAGAGCTCTCTCAGCCCCACCCACCTCACAGGGTGTCTGTTGTGGGGGAGGAAGGGAAAGGAGATTGTAGGGCGCTCTGAGACTCTGTCCTTGAAAGGGCAGCTTCTGGGGGAGCTCTCTCAGCCCCACCCACCTCACAGCATGTTGGTTGTGGGGGAGGAAGGGAAAGGAGATTGTAGGGCGCTCTGAGACTCTGTCCTTGGAAGGGCAGCTTCTGGGGGAGCTCTCTCAGCCCCACCCACCTCACAGCATGTTGGTTGTGGGGGAGGAAGGGAAAGGAGATTGTAGGGCGCTCTGAGACTCTGTCCTTGGAAGGGCAGCTTCTGGGAGAGCTCTCTCAGCCCCACCCACCTCACAGGTGTCTGTTGTGTTGTGTGGCGGGGGGGGGGGAGGTAAAGGAGATTGTGACTTCTCTGAAACTATCCAATATCATCATCATCATCACAGGAGGACGTATGTCGGTGCCATGCCGGGGAAGATCATTCAATGCCTGAAGAAGACGAAAACAGAAAACCCCTTGATCTTAATCGATGAGGTAACTTCGCATCGAGGTCCCAACCCCCCTCCCCCCCCACGGCTTCCACTGGCAGTCAGGGGGCTCCATGGGTGGTTTCCCGCCTGACCGGGAGGGGGGGCTGTTTCTTCTGTGCTGCAGGTGGACAAAATTGGGCGAGGCTACCAAGGAGACCCCTCCTCGGCGCTTCTCGAGCTGCTGGATCCAGAGCAGAACTCCAACTTCTTGGATCACTACCTGGATGTCCCTGTGGATTTGTCCAAGGTGTGGCGCCATCTTCTCCGGGCGGGGGCGGGGGGGGCTCCTGCTGCCTGTTTGTGCTTCGTTGTCTCTCTCTGGGAGCAGCTGCTGGCCAGACCCAGGACGGGGCTTGATGTCCAGTGGGCCAGAATGAGAGCCAACTGGCCTGGCTTGATGGGGCCAGAAGACTGAGCCTTGGGGTGCTCCAGGGGGTGGGGCCTGATTAGGCTGCTGTTCTCTCACACGCACCCTCCCACCACCAGGTGCTCTTCATCTGTACCGCCAACGTGACCGAAACAATCCCAGAGCCCCTGCGGGACAGGATGGAAATGATCAACGTCTCTGGCTACGTTGCCCAAGAGAAGCTGGCCATAGCAGAGGTATGATATCAAAAAGGATATTATAGCATTGGGAAAAGTGCAGAAAAGGCCAACTAGAAGGATTAAAGGGTCGGAACACTTTCCCTATGAAGAAAGGTTGAAACGCTTGGGGCTCTTCGGCTTGGAGAAACGTCGACTGTGGGGTGACATGATAGAGGTTTACAAGATTATGCATGAGATGGAGAAAGCAGAGAAAGAAGTGCTTTTCTCCCTTTCTCACAATACAAGAACTCGTGGAGAGGGAAGGTGGCTCAGTGTTAGAGCATCTGCTCGGTAAGCAGAAGGTCCCAGATTCAATCCCCGGCATCTCCAACTAAAAAGGGTCCAGGCAAATAGGTGTGAAAAACCTCAGCTTGAGACCCTGGAGAGCCACTGCCAGTTTGAGTAGACAAGACTGACTTTGATGGACCGAGAATCTGATTCAGTATAAGGCAGCCTCATGTGTTCATGTGGGCATTCCATGAAATTGCTGAGCAGTCGGGTTAGAACAGATGAAAGGAAGTCCTTCACCCAAACGGTGATTAACATGTGGAATTCAATGCCACAGGAGGTGGCGGCGGCTACAAGCATAGCCAGCTTTAAGAGAGGATTGGATAAAAATATGCAGCAGAGGTCCATCAGTGGCTTATGTCCTAATGTCTGGGGCAGTGATGCTCTGTATTCTTGGTGCTTTGGGGGGGCAATGTGAAAGCTTCTAGTGTCCTGGCCCCATTGGTGGACTTCCTGATGGCACCTTTGGTTTTTGGCCACTGTGTGACACAGAGTGTTGGACTCAATGGGCCATTGGCCTGATCCAACATGGCTTCTCTTATGCGTGGCAGAGAGGAGTGCCGGAAGGGGGCCCAGCTGCTGAAGAAGCTGCCTGCCCAAGGCCTCCTTTCACTCCGGGAAAGAGCTGCTTGGCATGCAGACCCAGTCCCCGGTGGCAGCTCCAGTGTTAAGAGCCAGGCACGAGGGTGATCTAAAAGACCTCTGCCTGACACCCTGGAGAGCTGCTACCTGTCTGTATATACAATACTGACTAACCTTGATGGACCAATGCTCTCAGTATAATTGAAGAACACAAATTGCTGGTGAAAAAGTCTTGCAGTTAGCATGTCCTGCAGTCATCACTCCATGATTTATGTACCCAGCACGAAATCCTGTTGCCAACTTTTCTTCTCTGATGGGCGGATGTTGCCAAGTTGCTCTGTAAAGTAGCTGCATTTCTTTCACAAAATAGGCAACAACATGAATCCTAGGCTGACTTCATGTTTCTGTAATTCTTCTTCTTGGCTGCAGCTAAGATCGGAACCAGTGCTTCTTACCCCGGCTTTGTACAGCTCTCAGTCACTCATCGTAGCATATAGAGAAATTTAGTTGGCAACTGGATTTTCAAGGACAGCTCTGCCAGAGCTATGGCTGACCCAAGGCCATTCCAGCAGCTGCAAGTGGAGGAGTGAGGAATCAAACCCGGTTCTCCCAGATAAGAGTCCTCACACTTCATCACTACACCAAACTGGATTTAAAATCTCCTTCACTTTACTTTTCTTCCCTCCCCCCGCCCCAACAACAGACACCCTGTGAGGTGGGTGGGGCTGAGAGAGCTCTCCCCAGAAGCTGCCCTTTCAAGGACAGAGTCTCAGAGCGGCCTACAATCTCCTTTCCCTTCCTCCCCCACAACAGACACCCTGTGAGGCGGTGGGGCTGAGAGGGCTCTCCCAGAAGCTGCCCTTTCAAGGACAGAGTCTCAGAGCAGCCTACAATCTCCTTTCCCTTCCTCCCCCACAACAGAAACCCTGTGAGGTGGGTGGGGCTGAGAGGGCTCTCCCAGCAGCTGCCCTTTCAAGGACAGTCTCAGAGCGGCCTGAAATCTCCTTTCCCTTCCTCCCCCACAACAGACACCCTGTGAGGTGGGTGGGGCTGAGAGGGCTCTCCCAGCAGCTGCCTTTTCAAGGACAGTCTCAGAGCGACCTACAATCTCCTTTCCCTTCCTCCCCCACAACAGACACCCTGTGAGGTGGGTGGGGCTGAGAGGGCTCTCCCAGCAGCTGCCCTTTCAAGGACAGTCTCAGAGCGACCTACAATCTCTTTTCCCTTCCTCCCCCACAACAGACACTCTGTGAGGTGGGTGGGGCTGAGAGGGCTCTCCCAGCAGCTGCCCTTTCAAGGACAGAGTCTCAGAGCGGCCTACAATCTGCTTTCCCTTCCTCCCCCACAGCAGACACTCTGTGAGGTGGGTGGGGCCGAGAGGGCTCTCCCAGCAGCTGCCCTTTCAAGGACAGTCTCAGCAGCCTGCAATCTCCTTTCCCTTCCTCCCCCACAACAGACACCCTGTGAGGTGGGTGGGGCTGAGAGGGCTCTCCCAGCAGCTGCCCTTTCAAGGACAGAGTCTCAGAGCGGCCTACAATCTGCTTTCCCTTCCTCCCCCACAACAGACACTCTGTGAGGTGGGTGGGGCCGAGAGGGCTCTCCCAGCAGCTGCCCTTTCAAGGACAGTCTCAGCAGCCTGCAATCTCCTTTCCCTTCCTCCCCCACAACAGACACCCTGTGAGGCGGGTGGGGCTGAGAGGGCTCTCCCAGCAGCTGCCCTTTCAAGGACAACCTCTGCCAGAGCTCTGGCTGACCCAAGGCCATTCCAGCATGTGCAAGCGGAGGAGTGGGGACTCATACCCGGTTCTCTTAGACAAGAGTCTGCACACTTAAGCACTCCACCAAACTGCCAAAAGATTTGAAGATATATGAACACATGAAGCTGCCTTCTACTGAATCAGACCCTCCTGGGTCCCTCAAAGTCAGTCTTGTCTACTCAGACTGGCAGCGGCTCTCCAGGGTCTCAAGCTGAGGTGTCTCACGCCTATTTGCCTGGAGCCTTTTTAGTTAGAGATGCTGGGGATTGAACCTGGAACCTCCTAACCGAGCAGATGCTGTACCACTGAGCCACCGTCCCTCCCCCCAAAGATGCGAGGACTAGTCTGCCGCTGGGGGGGACCTGAGCAGGGAGGCTGCCCAGGCAGGACGGTTAGCTGCCCCGTCTCCAGTAAAGGAAGAGGGCGTGGCCAACAGCTGCCCAGGGGAGTGCTCCAGGAGCAGAGTCACCAGGGCTTGCTTCTCTGTCCCCTTTACAGAGGTACTTGGTCCCTCAGGCGCGGGTCCTGTGCGGGCTGGATGAGACCAAGACCAGCATCGCCCCTGAAGTGCTGACCGTCCTCATCAAGCAGTACTGCCGGGAGAGCGGAGTCCGCAACCTGCAGAAGCAAGTGGAGAAGGTCCGGGGGAGGGGGGGGCGGGGAGTGACGCCCTGGCCTTCCAGCCGTCCGGTTCCCTTTGCCGCCTCCTGCCGTGTAACTGGCCCTTCTCGCTCAGGTTCTCCGGAAATCTGCCTACAAGATCGTCAGCGGGGAAGCGGAGAAGGTGGAGGTGACACCCGAGAACCTGCAGGACTTTGTGGGGAAGCCCATCTTCACCGTGGACCGGATGTACGACGTGACCCCCCCTGGGGTCGTGATGGGCCTCGCCTGGACGGCCATGGGTGAGTGGGGGGGCCAGGGCTCAGAGCCTCCCCTAGCATTCCCCCGCTCGCAGCTGCTGGAAATGGCCTTGGGTCGGCCAGAGCTCTCGCAGGAGTTGTCCTTGAAAGGGCAGCTTCTGGGAGAGCTCTCTCAGCCCCACTCACCTCACAGGGTGTCTGCTGTGGGAGAGGAAGGTGAAGAAGATTGTGAGCCGCTCTGCGACTCTGTCCTTGAAAGCACAGCTTTTGGAGAGAGCTATCTCAGCCCCACCCACCTCACAGGGTGTCTGTTGGGGTGGCACTGCAGGTAAAAGAGGACTGTGGGAAGAGGAAGAGGACAACTGGTGCTCTTGGGCTGAACTGCCCCTTGGCCCAGCAGCTGCTACTTCCAGTTCCTTTCTGGTTCATGGGGACCCCTGGCCTGGATTGGCCTATAGCTAAGGAGAGGCTGGATGCTGCGCCCCAGCTTTGGATCCTGCCCTCTGAGAGCCAGATTGGTGTAGAGGTCAAGTGCACGGACTCTCATCTGGGAGAACCGGGTTTGATTCCCCACTCCTCCCCTTGCAGCTCCTGGAATGGCCTTGGGTCAGCCAGAGCTCTCTTATCTGGGAGAACCGGGTTTGATTCCCCACTTCTTCAGTTGCAGCTGCTGGAATGGCCTTGGGTCAGCCAGAGCTCTCTTATCTGGGAGAACCGGGTTTGTTCCCCCACTTCTCCAGTTGCAGCTGCTGGAATGGCCTTGGGTCAGCCAGAGCTCTCTTATCTGGGAGAACTGGGTTTGATTCCCCACTCCTCCACTTGCAGCTGCTGGAATGGCCTTGGGTCAGCCATAGCTCTCGTAGGAGTTGTCCTTGAAGGGGCAGCTGCTGCAAGAGCTCTCTCAGCCCCACCTACCTCACAGGGTGTCTGTTGTGGGGGAGGAAGGGAAAGGAGATTGTAGGCTGCTCTGAGACTCTGTCCTTGAAAGGGCAGCTTCTGGGAGAGCTCTCTCAGCCCCACCTGCCTCACTGGGTGTCTCTTGTGGGGGCGGAAGGGAAAGGAGATTGTGAGCTGCTCTGAGACTCTGTCCTTGAAAGGGCAGCTTCTGGGAGAGCTGTCTCAGCCCCACCTACCTCACAGGGTGTCTGTTGTGGGGGAGGAAGGGAAAGGAAATTGTAGGCCGCTCTGAGACTCTGTCCTTGAAAGGGCAGCTTCTGGGAGAGCTCTCTCAGCCCCACCTGCCTCACAGGGTGTCTCTTGTGGGGGAGGATGGGAAAGGAGATTGTGAGCTGCTCTGAGACTCTGATTCAGAGTTCAGGACGGAATATAAATCCAATATCATCATCTTCTTCTTTCTCAGGAGGCTCCACCTTGTTTATCGAGACGTCCCTGCGAAGGCCGAGGGAGAAGGAGAGCAAGGAGGGCACCTTGGAGATCACGGGGCAGCTGGGAGACGTGATGAAGGAGAGCGCCAAGATCGCCTACACCTTTGCCCGGGCCTTCCTCATGCAAAAGGAGCCGGCCAATGAATTCCTGGTGACCTCCCATATCCATTTGCATGTGCCGGAGGTATGTGTGGTTCCACCAAGCACCAGTGTGAACAGAGATGGCTTGCGAGAGTGCCTGACTGGGAGTGCGGCTGTGGAGCCTGTAGAGAGAAGTGCTTGGTGGCTGATCGCTGACCTTGGAGGTCCACTAAAGCATTGTTGGGGGGGGTGAGGCGGGGTGTGCCTCTAGTGATAACGCTCATACTTTGCAACATCTGAACTCCTTCGCCCTCCTCGTTGGGTTCATGCCTGCCAGGTTCTGCCCATTTGCAGCCCACCTGTCAAGCATCGGTATTTCAAATGGATGAGTTGAGCTTTGATACAAATACTCATTTTATTGATAATTCGGTATTGCTTCAAGGTAGGATACCTTGGGAGTGATACAAGGTTTCACACAGCATAGTGTTTTAAGGATTACTTCAAAGGCACAAGGAAAGATAGCTTCAAGACATAACATATGCATGTGAATTGCTACAGTGGTTACATCGCCCCTGGTTCCCATACATTCAACTCGGTTTGATAAGTGATTTGAATGTTTAGTGACGGTGGGAGGCATCTCTTAGTTTCTATCACCAAAGTAACTACATTCTCTACATTACGAAGCCAATGTGGGAAAGTGTAGGAAGGTTAGAAAACGGGAGGGGGGGAGCAAGCTTTTGAAATGCAAGGACAGTAGAGAGGAACTTTATTGGGGTTAGTAGGGAAATAGGATTTCAATAGCTGTATTGATCTGTAGCATAGAAATAGCGATCTTGACCACCACCCCTTGCTTGTCTCTTCCTGGCAGGGCGCCACTCCCAAAGATGGACCCAGCGCCGGCTGCACAATAGTCACCGCCCTGCTCTCTTTGGCCATGAACCGGCCCGCCAGGCAGAATGTGGCCATGACCGGGGAAGTGTCGCTGACCGGGAAGATCCTCCCTGTAGGGGGAATCAAGGAGAAGACCATTGCGGTAAGGCAGAGCCGCAGCCCTTCTCTTCGGGGGACGGGGAGACCTGAGGGTGTGGGTGATGGGGCCTTTCTGGCCCACTGAGATGCTGGCAAAGGGCCTTTTGGTCTGATCCTGCAATGCACTTCACTCTTAACCCAGATTACTGGGCCAAGTTTTTCAAAGATCATGAATCTGCATTCAGCCGAGCCACAGATCGCAATAAAACAGGGGTGGCCAACGGTAGCTCTCCAGATGTTTTTTTGCCTACAACTGGCTGGGGCTGATGGGAGTTGTAGGCAAAAAAAACATCTGGAGAGCTACCGTTGGCCACCCCTGCAATAAAAGGTCACATGCAGTGCTCCCTCTCAGGTGAGTTAGTGTGAGCTAGCTCACAGATTTTTAGCCTCCAGCTCACACCCTTTTGTCTCAGCTCAGGAAGGAGGACCCCAGAGCACACTAATTCGTGCAGCAGCTCACCACTTTGATGCCAGCAACTCACAAAGTAGAATTTTTGCTCACATGACTCTGCAGCTTAGACGGAACATTGGTCACATGTGAGAGGGAAGTCGACCCCCATCTCTCTGCTAAGAAAAGAGAGGCATCTTGCCACCCACTTGTAGCCTTCAAGCCAAGGGAGGGTTCCGGCAGTTCCGACAAGTGACCAAAGGTAAAAACTTCAATAGTTACAGACAGAATTCTAGCAGGAGCTCCTTTGCATAGTAGGCCACACCCTTCTGATGTAGCCAATCCTCCAAGAGCTTATAAAAAAGAGCCATGTAAGCTCTTGGAGGATTGGCTACATCAGGAGGGTGTGGCCTACTATGCAAAGGAGCTCCTGCCAGAATTCCACCCCTGGTTATAGACAAAAGTACGTGTGTTTTTTACAAAAACGTACGAAAACCTCACAGGGGCCCTAATGAAGCCTCATAAAACCATTGAAGTAACAAATGCACATGAAAGATACATCTATATAATCTAATGGGTTTTGGCCTGCAGAGGTCTTCTTCGGAGGTCAAAATACAACACAGTTCCGGTTACACTTATAAATCAATAAATAATATCAGGCCCAAAATGGAACGTTCCAATATGGAAATGAATGACACAATTTTTGGAAGGCCACAAACGTATCTGGCCTTATGTCAGCATCAAGTTACATACGCAGCAAATAACAGTGTTGCCAATATGCTCTTTCCTGTTTAGGTCTGAAGAGTAAAATCTCCTTATGAGGGCAGTGGAACCTCAGTATATATCACTCATCTATTATTTGCTTTGCATATAATTTGCTGCTGATAAAAGGCCAGATACATTTGCAGCCTTCCAAAAATTGTTAGTAAGCAAAAGTACATAGGGTGTGTGTGTGTGTGGGGGGGTTAAACTGCAACAAAATGAAACGAGTAACCCCCAGCAAGTATTATACTCACTCTAATACTTGAATGGAACAATATGTAATTCAGTCATCGATATTCTATCACACACTGTCAGAAATCACTATAATATTATCAACAATACACATGAAAATACGTTCAAGAAAAAAACTTTCACAGCATACTCGCTAATACATAATCCACTCTCAAATCCACAGCAACCCTGCTCTCCATAACACAATATCTTCTTCTCCTGGTAGCTGCATCATAATTGTCTCCGCTTTCGAGATTAAAAATATCCATCAGCTGACAGGTAATCGATGCAAACGGTCCGGTTTTGATATCTTGGTCCGCAGTTGAATCTCTCACGTGGAGCAAATCCTCTTTAAGTATTAATTGGCTATAAGGAGAAGCGTATTTCAAACAAATTTCTTCTGTAAATAATAACAGAAATACTGTTAAGAGTATTCGTTATAAATAAGAGGCTTGGGTTTCCGCTTTAGAAGAATTTCTTTTCCTGTGTTCCAATTAATATTTAAAGAGGATGTTGCTCCATGTGAAATACTCAGCTGTGGACCAAGATATCAAAACCAGACCATTTGTTTTGATTACCTGATGGATATTTTTAATATCCAGGAGTAGCATAAGCAGAGACAATTATGACGTAGCAACCGGGAGAAAAAGATATTGTATTGTGGAGAGCAGTGTTGCTGTGGATTTGGGAGTGGATTATGTATTAGCGAGTATGCTGTGAATGTACTTTCTTGAATGTATTTTCATGTGTATTATTGATAATATTATAGCGATTTCTGACCATGTGTGATAGAATATTGATGACTGCATTATATACTGTTCCATTCAAATATTAAAGAGTAGAATACTCGTCGGGGGGGCTACTCTCTTCCAAAATTACATCATTCATTTCCATATTGGAGCATTCCATTTTGAGTCCCATATTAATTACTGATTTATGTGTAACTGGGACTTTGTTGTATTTTGACCTCCGAAGGCCTCCATAGGCCAAAACACATCAGGCCATATATGGATCTTTTATGTGCATTTGTCACTTTGATTTTATGAGGCTTCATTGGGGCCTCGACATGGTTTGTATGTGTTTTTGTAATAAACACCTGTACTTTTGTCTGTAACGGAGGTGGCCAAACGGCAGTTCCAGAGCCACATCTGTCTCTTTCACACATTGTGGGGCCCTCGAAGCCCCCCGATTCCCTATTGGCCAGCTTCGAGAAGGCATTTTTTGAAATCACTTCGCCAAGCCAGCCTATTGATCCACGTGCTTCCACAAAAAGAGCTAGCCAGTGGCTTAGAGAATGCATTTAAAGTTGCTTGCTTTCCCCCTCTTCCTCCTTCTTTTCCTTCCTTGTGGCTCTCAGACATTTGATATTCTGTTTGCAGCTCTCAAACATGATGCTCATTCTATATGGCTCTTACATTAAGCAGGCTTGGCCCTTCCCCCTTGTCCATAACTATTGATGTTTTTAATGTTTGAATTCGGTATTCTAAACTTCTTTTGGCGGTTTTGCTTGGTTGGTTTAGTTTCTCTTCCCCTCTTTTTGTGGCTCCAATAAGTGAGCCAGGCCACGCAATTTCTGACCATCTCCCCCAGCCCTGAGTGAAGAAGTCCAGTTTGAAAGGACACATGATGAGCTAACTCCCCCCCTCACCCTGGGAGCTTTGAGGAAGGGCCACAGCTGCCCTTGAAGCAGTGACCAGAAGCCCTCCTTTACCCTGAAGGGTGTGGGATCCCCTTTCTCTGGGGAGGTGACCCAGAGCTTGCCTTTCCTTTCCAGGCGAAGAGAGCTGGCGTCTCCTGCATGGTTCTCCCCTCTGAAAACAAGAAGGATTACTCTGATCTTGCCGACTTCATCACGGAAGGACTGGAAGTGCACTTTGTGGAGCACTACAACGAAATCTTTGGCATCGTTTTCCCGGAGCTGGCTTCTGCCGGAGGGTGAGCTCTGCAGTCGGGAGCCGCTCTGGAACAGGACCCAGCCTGACCTGCCTTCGGCACCACCGGGAAGTTTGGGCTGGACGGAGAGGATGGCGGGACTGCTGCTGCGTAGCAATTCCCCACACACAGAGTGTGACTTGGTCCGCTAGCGTCCCCAAGAAGGCTTTTCCCTACCAAATTATTTCAATTATGAAATGTTAATTAAAACAGGACTCTGACATTCTGAGATAGTGGGTCTCTTTACTGCTTTTGGTCTCTTTACTGCTTTGAAATGAGTTGTATCACAGCTTCCACAGCCTCCTGCCAGTTCACTCAGCAGCACCAGCATTCTCGAAAATTCATCAGGAAGTTACGAAGGAAAGACCTTCCCCTGAAGCAGTGTTCTGACTAGGCAGTCGGAAGTACCAGGCTGCTGCGAGGACAGACCGTTTAAACCTGTAGGGAATGTAAAGCCAGAGAGTCTGTTTGGTGTAGAGGTTGAGTGTGCAGATTCTTATCTGGGAGAACCGGGTTTGATTCCCCACTCCTCCCCTTGCACCTGCTGGAATGGCCTTGGCTCAGCCAAAGCTCTCGCAGAGCTGTCCTTGAAAAGGCAGCTTCTGGGAGAGCCCTCTCAGCCCCCCCCCCCCCCAGGTTGTCTGTTTTGGGGGGCAGGTAAAGATTGTGACCACTCTAAGAGAGTATAGGGCAGGATATAAATCCAATATAATCTTCTTCAACGGGGGGTTCACAAAAGCACTTGAATGGGTTATTTAATTTTAATATGAACTCCTGGGCATTTCTAAGAGGAGTAAGTAGCTGGCCCTGGCAAGTGTGTGTGTGTCTCATCCAGTGGTCTGTGAATGCCCCCAGCGGGGTGTGTGTGTGCGCTCACTGCTGTTTTTTCCTGGCGCTGTTCTGATTTGGGCATTTAAAATGGGGTGGTGGTGGAATTACTTTCTCCTGAAACTAGAGCTCCTTCCCATGGGATATGAAAATATGAAACTGCCTTCTGCTGAATCAGACCCTCGGTCCATCAGTATTGTCTACTCAGACTGGCAGCAGCTCTCCAGGGTCTCAGCTGAGGTTTTTCACACCTGTTTGCCTGGACCCTTTTGAGTTGGAGATGCTGAGGATTGAACCTGGGACCTTCTGCTTACCAAGCAGATGCTCTGCCACTGAGCCATCGTCCCTCCATCTCCAATTGCCTGGACCCTTTTTAGTTGGAGATGCCAGGGATTGAACCTGGGACCTTCTGCTTACCAAGCAGATGCTCTACCACTGAGCCACCGTCCCTCCATCTCCAATTGCCTGGACCCTTTTTAGTTGGAGATGCCAGGGATCGAACCTGGGACCTTCTGCTTCCCAAGCAGATGCTCTGCCGCTGAGCCACCGCCCCTTTTAGCAGATTGGGTCCTGTGGAGATCTTCTGTTAGAGCCCTCCTTTGCTGCAAAGGAGAAGTTTCTCATCTGGGAAGAAAGTGGAACTCCTGGTGCAGTGGAACTGCCCCACTTTTATCTGACCTTCCTCCTTTTCCTTTGTAAGCTGCTGCCTCCTGGAGCATCTGCTGGCAAGAGAGAAAAGCAGCAGGCATGGGGGAGGGAAAGGCCAGGCCAAGCCACTAACACACCTGTCCTCCATCAGCCAGTCTAATACCCTTTCTTAAGGTGGTCTGTCTGGCTATCACTAGATCCTCCGGTAGGGAATACGCCATGTATCTACTCTGAATCGACTGCCTGTCAACTTCATTGGGTGCCCTCAAGTTCTGGCTTTTTGGAAAAGTTCTGACCACTATCCCATGCGTAACTTAATGAAGCTTTCCACTGGTCGCTCACCCACCTCTTTCCTCATAGACAAGGTGGCACAGTAGCTGATTTTAATCACAAGTTTCATGTACGGATTAGCAGATCAACAACCTCAAATTTCAGTTTCAATTGCGAAGGACTTAAAATTGGTTTTTAATTTTCCTAAGAGATCTCGAAATGTCTTCTCACTTTGATTTGACTCAATTCTTCCGACTCCCACGCTGTGGGGCATGGGAATGTGCGCCAAAGTGGACAAAGATGCAGTGAAATTATGTCATTTCTCAGCCAGCTCCCCATCTTCCTTTAGCAATCTTGTTACTGCTCGATCAGCACAAAGGCCTAACTGCTTTTCTGCTGGTTTCCTGCTCTGGATTTGTTTTACAAAATGCTTAAGGTATATCCATAGTAAGCTGAGGCCTGGCTAAGAACCTCATACTGTTGCTCTTCCCACCCCTGGCTGTACAAAGGACGCTTTCCTTTTCCCCTTTGTCCTCACAAAGGTAACAGCCAAGGCTCACCCTTGAGGTGCTCAACCAAAGGGGCTTCTTGAAAGAAGATGATGATATTGGATTTATATCCCGCCCTCCACTCCGAAGAGTCTCAGAGCGGCTCACAATCTCCTTTCCCTTCCTCCCCCACAACAGACACCCTGTGAGGTAGATGAAGATATTGGATTTATATCCCGCCCTCCACTCCGAAGAGTCTCAGAGTGGTTCACAATCTCCTTTATCTTCCTCCCCCACAACAGACACTCTGTGATGTGGGTGGGGCTGGAGAGGGCTCTCACAGCAGCTGCCCTTTCAAGGACAACCTCTGCCAGAGCTATGGCTGACCCAAGGCCATTCCAGCAGGTGCAAGTGGAGGAGTGGGGAATCAAACCCGGTTCTCCCAGATAAGAGTCTGCACACTTAACCACTACACCAAACTGGCTCAAACTGAAAGCCAAACCCCAGCCCGGGACACAAGACATCTTCCTTGCTAGGTGTTCAAAACAACATTTATTGGAATACAGCCACTCAGTCCTTCTTGGCGGCAGCCTTCCTCATGGCTGCCAGAACGTTGCTGAGTTCTTCACGCTTTCTCTTGGCCCGGATGTGAGTCCCAACCTGCCGATACAAAGGGAAGTGCGTTAGAGCCACACAGGAGTTCCTATTGGCAGTTGGGGGGGGGGTGTGTGTCAAGCATCGATATTTCAAAATAATCAAGCTTTTGTTTAAATCAAAGACTTGTTTTATTGAAACTCCATGACTTGCTCCAAGGACCGATACCTTGGAAGTAATACAGATCACAATGTTGCCTAGTATCTTAAAGGCTACTTCAAAGGCAGGGTTACAGATAACTTCAAAAGAATAACATAAAGATGCAAATTGCATTGAAGGTTCAAAGGCTACTGACTACTCTCTCTTTGGCGACTAAGGAATGTTAACATCTCCCTTTCTCACACATTCTCTACTAGCTGATAAAGACATGGTTGTGAGAATCTGTGGGAGAGGCATTTTACATTTCTAAGAGAAGGTTACCCTACACTTCCTGAAGCAGGGAGATTTATTATGCATTACAGGGAGAAGTGAGAGAAAGGGGGGGAGAGGAGAGGAAAGGAAAAGTATGGATGAACCAATACTTAGAAATAGCATGCTTGACGGGTGGGCTGGAAGGCTGGACTGGCTCGGGACAAATCGGGATCCACGTTTAGCTGGGCTTCAGGGAAGCCACTCTCAGGCCAGGCCTTGGCAGAGGTCGAACCCAGTTCCCTGAAGAAGGGAAAGGGGCAGAGAAGAGAGGCCCCCCCCCCCCCCCCAGACCAGGGGTTGCCAAATTGCGGCTTGGGAGCCACATGTTTGCATATTTTTGTTAATTTATTTTCCACCTTTTCCCACGAGTGGGCTCTGGGTGGAGAACAACGTATATGTCATGTGGCTCTCAAAGCCCCCACTGGCCAGCTTGGAGAAGGCATTTCTGTCAGGACCTTGAGTCAAGGAATAACACAGTCCAATAGTTCAACAGTTTATTCCATAAGCATCATAAGGCAGTACGCCATCTTTGCTAAGACTGATGTCTTAGCCCAGGGACTCTCCTTTTAACCCCTCACCCCAACTGTTACATTTTCAAATGCAAGCGTGGCAAAAGCAGGGTGGGAACCGGGGTTTTGGCGGGACCCCCTCCCACCCCAAGTTTAAGAGCCCAGGTGTCTAATCTGGGCTTGACTAGTAAGTTCCCAAGATAAGCATGCAGAGAGATGAGCTAAGCAGGAATGCACCCAGGCAAAATGGTCACAGTACAAAAAGCATGGCAAGAGGAATACAGCGGACAATTTCCCTCTTTAAATAACTTATCCAAGCCAAACCAGCCAGTGGGTTGGAGCAGGGGTGGCCAACGGTAGCTCTCCAGATGTTTTTTGCCTACAACTCCCATCAGCCCCAGCCATCAGCCATGCTGGCTGGGGCTGATGGGAGTTGTAGGCAAAAAACATCTGGAGAGCTACCGTTGGCCACCCCTGGGTTAGAGAATGCATTTAAAGTTAAAATTGATTTTTTTCCACCTCTCCCTCCCCCATATATTTGCTTTTTTTCCACCTTTCAATTTTTCCTCTGTCTCTCCCTCCTTCCCTTGTGGCTCTCAAACATCTGACATTCATGTCTTGCAGCTCTCAAACCTCTGAAATTTATTCTTTGTGGCTCTTATGTGAAGCAAGTTTGGCCACCCCTGCACTGGACCGATTGGAACCCCTGGGGAGGGACCCCACAAGTCTTGGCTCCTCCCCCTTTCCCCCACTCACTCGTTTCTTTATGAATTTCAGCGCCCGCTTATCTTTGGAGACTTTCAACAATTCCATTGCGCGTCTCTCGTAGGGTGCAAAGCCGCACACTTCCCGGATCATGTCCCGAACAAATTTGGTGTGTTTGGTCAAGCGCTGACGGAGAGAACAAAAGTGAAAAATGTCAAACAACTAACAGCCTTTCTCCAATGCCTGCAATTTTGTGTTATTTGAAAGTTATGGTCCACTTTCTGGGGGTGGGGGGGGGGGATTTTCACCTTTAACGAAGGTGCCCAAGGAAAAAGGAAAGGGATTGTCCTGTTGCAGTGAGGCTGGAAGAACCAAGCCAAGCCTCTAGCAAAGGCCAACGCTAGAGGAAGCCGTATATAACCGGAAGTAGAAAAAGCACTGGGCTCACGGCTAATTAGTGCAAAAAATAAAATGATTTATACACAGTAAACGTGAAAAACTAAACCACATCAACAATTTACATGCGCGAAATGGTTGCGAATTCACGATGTTGACTCGAACCAAGTCATTCCATCGTGCCACTCCACTGGCAAGAAGCAAATTTCCCGGTGGTTTAAAACGCAATCGCTCTATTTCTTCTCATCTTTGCTTGCGTGCCGTCAACGGCGACTGGGTACACAGCTCCTTATAACAGATGATGCATTCCAATATTGTTGTCCCCAAAGTGAAAACTGGCACAACAGTGAACCGGTAAACGGTCCGTTTCCCATAATGCTTTGTCTGGTGCAAACACACTGAATGCTACTCAGACCAAAGGTTTGCTTGATTTAGAACATAAGAACGTAAGAGAAGCCATGTTGGATCAGGCCAATGGCCCATCCAGTCCAACACTCTGTGTCACACAGTGGCAAAAATTTTTATATATACACACACACTGTGGCTAATAGCCACTGATGGACCTCTGCTCCATATTTTTATCTAAACCCCTCTTGAAGGTGGCTATGCTTGTGGCCGCCACCACCTCCTGTGGCAGTGAATTCCACATGTTAATCACCCTTTGGGTGAAGAAGTACTTCCTTCTATCCGTTTTAACCTGTCTGCTCAGCAAATTCATCGAATGCCCACAAGTTCTTGTATTGTGAGAAAGGGAGAAAAGTACTTTCTCGACTTTCTCCATCCCATGCATTATCTTGTAAACCTCTATCATGTCACCCGGCAGTCGATGTTTCTCCAAGCTAAAGAGTCCCAAGCGTTTCAACCTTTCTTTATAGGGAAAGTATTCCAGCCCTTTAATCATTCTAGTTGCCCTTTTCTGGACTTTCTCCAATGCTATAATATCCTTTTTGAGGTGTGGCGACCAGAACTGCACACAATACTCCAAATGAGACCGCACCATCGATTTATACAGGGGCATTATGTGTTAATTTAACTACATACTGTTTTGTTGCTTTCGCATGCTCATGCTACTCAGATCAAAGGTTTGCTCAATTTGTTAATTGTACTATTCTGTCATTTTACATTCTAAACCCCTGCCTACCAGATAATTTTACTTCACTGTCATTGGTTCTTAAATCTGTCCCATGTTGCATTCTGGGCCACTGCCTACCAGCTCTGTCTGGCTTTGCTCACTGTGCCGGATTCCTCGTCCAAGGAAGCGTGCTGAAGAGCACATGAAAACTTACATTCGAAATAAAAATTGGTTGGTCTTAAAGGTGCCACTGGACTCCCGCTTTGTTCAAACACAATGAATGGGGCTAAATTTCTAGCAATGCAATCGCACGGATTTTTCTGAGTCAACATTGTGAATTTGCAACATTTTGTGCATGTAAATTGTTGATGAGGTTTAGTTTTTAGTTTTTCACGTTTACTGTGTATAAATAATTTTATTTTTTGCAGTAATTAGCTGTGAGCCCAGTGCTTTTTCTACTTCTAGCAAAGGCCAGACAGGACCCCAAGAAGCCAGAGAAGGACTGCGAAGCTCTGTGACCCCCCCCACCCCCGCCTTCCCCTCTCCTAGTGGTCCCACCGGGCAACGTCAAGACAGGCCATCTGAAAATACTGGGAGCTGCAGGAGCTGTAATGGTCCATTTCAGGGCTTTTTTTTTTGAGCAGGAACGCAATTCCAGTTGGCTTGGTCCCAGGAGGTGTGGCCTCATATGCAAATGCTTTCCTGCTGGGCTTTTTCTTCAAAGAAAGCCCTGGTCTGTTTTATGAAAGTAACCGGGGATTTAAGCTTGCTTTGGGGGCTCTGAGCAGAAAGGCAGCCCAGAAATGTGTCCCATAATAAGGGCTGAGGGGACAACTTGGTTTGGAGAAAGGATGCAGTGTGGAAGGAGGATAGTTTTGCAGGCCGAAAGAAAGAGAAGAAGTAGACTGCAGATTTATACCCCGCCCTGCTCTCTGAATCAGAGACTCAGACCGGCTCACGACCTCCTTTATCTTCGCCCCCCACAACAGACACCCTGTGAGGTGGGTGGGGCTGAGAGCTCGCCCAGAAGCTGCTCTTCCAAGGACAGAGTCTCAGAGCAGCCTACAATCTCCCTTCCCTTTCTCCCCCACAACAGACACCCTGTGAGGTGGATGGGGCTGAGAGCTCTCCCAGAAGCTGCTCTTCCAAGGACAGAGTCTCAGAGCAGCCTACAATCTCCCTTCCCTTTCTCCCCCACAACAGACACCCTGTGAGGTGGATGGGGCTGAGAGAGCTCTCCCAGAAGCTGCCCTTTCAAGGACAGAGTCTCAGAACAGCCTACAATCTCCTTTCCCTTCCTCCCCCACAACAGACACCCTGTGAGGTGGGTGGGACTGAGAGGGCTCTTACAGCAGCTGCTCTTTCAAGGACACAGTCTCAGAACGGCCTACAATCTCCTTTCCCTTCCTCCCCCACAATAGACACCCTGTGAGGTGGGTGGGGCTGGAGAGGGCTCGCACAGCAGCTCCCCTTTCAAGGACAGAGTCTCAGAGCGGCCTACAATCTCCTTTCCCTTCCTCCCCCACAACAGACACCCTGTGAGGTGGGTGGGGCTGGAGAGGGCTCTCCCAGAAGCTGCCATTAAAGGACAACTCTGCCAGAGCTATGGCTGACCCAAGGCCATTCCAGCAGGTGCAAGTGGAGGAGTGGGGAATCAAACCCGGTTCTCCCAGATAAGAGTCCGCGCACATAACCACTACACCAAACTGGCTCTCAGAACAGAATGAAAGTGAGACAGGAGGCCTTGGTCCACGGGGCACGCCATTTCCAGGGTAGGAAACCTGGGTTTTGGAGCAGGGCAGCCCCTGGGCAGTTCTCCAGGGGACAAGGCCACCAACCCTGACCCTGGATGTGGGGCGTAACCCTTTCCTTGGGTTGTCTGCTGGAAGAAAGGTCTTACTCTCTGCTGTGCCCACACTCTGGAGTGGCACACCCTCCATCCATGCGACTGCAGGAACACACAAAGAGCCCGGAGTGTGTGTGAGGGCGAGAATCTCTGGCTGGGCTCCAGGCCCAAGCAGCCCCCCCTGCTTCCTTCTCCTGCCTGTCAAGGGGAAACTGGCTCCCTTCAAGACCCAGACCAAGCAACCCGAGACCCAGACTCACTCCACGGCGTCGACACTGGCGTGGCTTCACCACATTCTTGGTCACCTTGTGGCCTTTATTGAGGCCAACGGCCATCGGGTAGCGGATTGCCATGGCTGGGGAAGGAGAGAGAGAGAAAGTGAGATGAGGTGACTTGGGGAAACCCCAAACGTAAATAAAAGGCAGGTCCAGTAAGCCAGCCTTTATTTCCCCATTCTGAGTGGAGAAGTGGTTGAGGAAGGAGGAAAGGCCAAAGGGGGCGACTCCAGGACTAAAACGGAAGCCCATTCCTTTCCTCTCTCCTTATTCTAGTCTGGATGTGTTTATTCGGACGCAAGCTCGGAGATTCGCCATATGCTTCTCCACGCCAGGGACAAGAGAAAAGGAGGCACCTCGAGACGATCCGGGGGGGGGGGGGGGTTGGGCAGTGTGCCAGCCACAAGGAGCCTTTCCCCCAAAGCACGAGGAAAACACAACCACTGTTGTGAGGACTGAACTCACAACAACCCACCTCCTACAGGGGGAACTGCACTGATCCTTCTTAGTGACCCACCCAGGGGTGCTCAGGCACATGGCCCTGTCAAGAGTTCCACACAGGGCTTGTAGAAGACCCAGGTTGGCAACCCCACCCTACAATGACACGGCCGCGCCAGGCTCTTTGTCTTGGTAGAACCCACTTCCCTGATGGTGGCAGTTCAGACAAAATGGAGGAGGAAAGATTGCTTTGGGTCTCCACTGGTGAGGAAAGCAGGGAATAAAGATATTCCTTGCTTTTTCCCCCGACCCTTAGAGCGGTTCCTCAGTGGAACAGGCTTCCTTGGGAGGTGCTGGGCTCTCCTTCCTTAAACAGAGGCTGGACGGCCATCTGACAGCAATGAGGATCCTGTGAATTTAGGGGGAGGGATTTGTAAGTTTCCTGTAATGTGCAGGGGGTTGGGACTAGAGGACCCTGGAGGTCCCTTCCAACTCTATGATTCTGTTATTCTAACAGGCTTCCTCCTTGGAGGTTTTTAAACAGAGGCTAGAGGGCCATCTGACAGCAATGAGGATCCTGTGAATTTAGGGGGAGGGATTTGTAAGTTTCCTGCATTGTGCAGGGGGTTGGACTAGATGACCCTTGAGGTCCCTTCCAACTCTTCTATGATTATAACAGGCTTCATCCTCGGGAGGTGGTGGGCTTTCCTTCCTTGGAGATTTTAGACAGAGACTAGATGGCCATCTGACAGCGATGCAGATCCTGTGAATTCAGGGGGAGGTGTTTGTGAGTTTCTTGCATTGTGCAGAGGGTTGGACTAGATGACCCTGGGGGTCCCTTCCAACTCTAGGATTCTATAATATATACTAGTTAATTGCTTCTGCTTCCTACCCTTCCAACGGGACTTCTGGGCTCTAATTAGCGCTGGAAAAAGATCAGAATTACTGCAGGCATTTGTTTTCCATGGAAGAATGGCCATTTACATCTCTAGTACCATCCTGGGTCCTTAATGTTCTGATTAGAGGGGCAAGTCTTTATGGAATGCAACAGGCTTATTTCTGAGCAACCTGTACCTGCTCTTTCCAACTGAAACAGCTTCTGTTCCAACAGGGGCCCAAAGCACTTCACATCATTCTCTTCCATTTTATCCACACAGGAACACTGTGAGGGAAGTGAGGCTGAGGGTGTGTGAGGAGCCCAGGCAAATAGGCATGAAAAACCTCAGCTTGAGTCCCTGGAGAGCCGCTGCCAGTCTGAGTAGACAAGACTGACTTTGATGGACCCAGGGTCTGATTCAGTAGGCAGCTTCATACTTCTCAAATAAATTCACTGTGCTAGCAAATTATTATGTCTAATAAACAGTATACAGTTCTTTACAACAGTTCTTTACAGATTTATAAGCACAACAGCTTTTTTGATAGCTGGGGAGGGATAGTGGCTGAGTGGTAGAGCATCTGCTTGGTAAGCAGAAGGTCCCAGGTTCAATCCCCGGCATCTCCAACTAAAAAGGGCCCAGGCAAGTAGGCGTGAAAAACCTTCGCTTGAGACCCTGGAGAAAGAGCCGCCGCCAGTCTGAGTAGACAAGACTGACTTTGATGGATCCAGGGGGGGTCTCATTCAGTAGAAGGCAGCTTCATATGTAGGGAAGGGATGGTGGCTGAGTGGTAGAGAATCTGCTTGGTAAGCAGGCGGTCCCAGGTTCAATCCCCGGCATCTCCAACTTAAAAGGGTCCAGGCAAGTAGGCATGAAAAACCTCAGCTTGAGACCCTGCAGAGCCGCTGCCAGTCTGAGTGGGCAATACTGTCTCTGATGGACCCGGGGGTGGGCTCTGATTCAGTACAAGGCAGCTTCATCTGTTCATAAGGGCCTCCTCTCCACCCCGAAGCAGGCCTCTGCCCCGCGGCCATTCTCTTGGGCCCTCCGGGACGCTGCCCCAGGAAGACCCCCGGCCGGCTACCCCGGGATGCCCCTCTGGCCCCCTAGCAGCGGCCCCGGCGCCGAGCCTGCTCTCTCGCGGCGGATGGAGACGGATCCTTTCCCTCCCTCCTGCCCGAAGTGGAACGCTCACCTGCTTCACCCTTCGCTGGAAGCCGCGCCGGAAGAGGAGGGACGCGAAGAGCTGCGCGCGCACCACTGACAGGAAGAGAGGGGGGAGCCGATCATCGAGGCGGCGTGGGCAGAGGAGCACAGTCGGAAGCATAAAACCGGAAGACCAGCCCCCTTTCCCGGAAGTCGGGGCTCCTGAGTGGGTGGTCGCCATGGCGCTGGGGAGCGGCTCGGGTCCCGGGGCAGTGCCGTTTCCGCGGGCGGAGCTGAAGCTGGTGCGGCTGCTGAGCCGCTGCGAGGTGCTGGCGGCGGCGGACCGGCGGGGCGCGGGGGAGTGGCGGCTGGAGAAGGTGAGCCGCCCGGCGGGAAGGGGGAGGGGAGCTGCTGCCAGGTATCTGGGGCTAAAGGGGTCGCCTTCACTTGAAGCCTGGCTTGTCAAGTCCAGTTCAAGAAGTATTTGGGGGTGGAGCCAGGAGACTCTGGGGGTGGAGCCAGGAGACTCTGGGGGTGGAGCCAGGAGCAAGGGTGTGACAAGCATCATTGAACTCCAAAGGGAGTTCTGGCCATCACACCTTTTAAACAACTTCCCTCCATTGGAAATACGGTTGCTAAGTCCAATTCAAGAAATATCTGGGGACTTTGGGGGTGGAGCTAGGGGACTGGGGGTGGAGCCAGGAGGCTTTGGGGGTGGAGCCAGGAGCAAGGTTGTGAGAAGTATCATTGAACTCCAAAGGGAGGCCTGGCTATCACACCTTTTAAATAACTTCCCTCCATTGGAAATAGGATTGCCAAATCCAATTCAAGAAATATCTGGGGACTTTGGGGGTGGGGCCAGGAGACTTTGGGGTGGGGCCAGGAGACTTTGAGGGTGGAGCCAGAAGCAAAGTTGTGGCAAACACAATTGAACTCCAAAGGGAGTCCTGGCCATCGCATTGAAAGGGACCGCACACCTTTTAAATGCCTCCCCTCCATTGGAAATAATGAATGATAGGGGCACCTTCTTTGGGGGCTCATAGAATTGGACCCCCTGGTCCAATCTTTTTTAAACTTGGGGGGCATTTTGGGGAGAGGCACTGGATGCTGTGCTGAAAATTTAGTGCCTCTGCAGCAAGGCACCCCCCCCCCCCGCGAGCCCCTGATATAAAGTGATCAATTCTCCATTATACCCTATTGGGACCGGTCTCCATTGGAATCCAGAGAACATTTCCTCCTGGGGTTGCCAGGTACAATTCAAGAAATATCTGGGGACTTTGGGGGTGGAGCCAGGAGCAAGGGTGTGAGAAGCATCATTGCACTCCAAAGGGAGTTCTGGCCATCACATTTAAAGGGACCACACACCTTTTAAAATGCCTTCCTTCCATAGGAAATAATGAAGGATAGGGGCACCTTCTTTGGGGGCTCATAGAATTGGACCCCCTGGTCCAATCTTTTTTAAACTTGGAGGGTGTTTTGAGGAGAGGCAACGGACGCTGTGCTGGAAATGTGGTACCTCTACCTCCAAAAACAGCCCCCCCTGAATCCCAGATACCTGCGGATCAATTCTCCATTATACCCTATGGGAATCGGTCTCCCTAGGGAATAACGGAGTGCCCAGCCGACATTTCCCTCCCCCCCCCCACTTTCTGATGACCCTGAAGCAGGGGGAGGGCCTCCAAATCAGGGGATCCCCTGCCCTCTACCACAGGCTACCCAACCCCTCTCGTTTTTCTCCTCAGTATGTGGCTGCCCTGGAAGAGATGCTCCTGGAGCTGAAGAAACACTCCAGGTGAGCTCTCAGGGACAGGACAGAGGCTGGCCAGGTGGCCTCTTGAGCCTGGCTCAGCTGGAGCTGCAAGGGGGAGGGGGCCAAAGAACTTCCGGAGAGTGGACCCCAGAAGCCTCACTAAAAACTTCCCTCTGTTGCCTCGGCAAGGCCTCACACCGATGAAGGCAGCAGCCCTTGGGGTTATTTTGAACTGGCTTGTGGCCGAGAGCCCCAGAGGTGCATCAGCTGGGGAAGGAAGGGGGCAAGCTTTGAGCACTTGATTCTGCTGCTGTTGTCTTCCCTTGGTGCTTTAAGAGAATTTCCCAACAGAACAAATGGCTCTCTCTGCCATAGGAGAATGTTGCCACGGGGCATGGCCACTTTGCCCGTGGGCAGGAGGCCAGTGAGGCCTCTACTGTGAACTGCTGCTGTGTCAGCGTGTGCCCCTGCCCCACCCTCCCATTGGCCAGGATGGCTTTGCTCACTGTGTGTGGGAGGTGGAATCTTTCCAGCCTTCCTTGCAGGATGCCTTGATCCGGTCTGGTCTCTTTCAGCAAGCCGGCTCCCGAGGTGCTGAACGAATATTCTCGCAAGGTGGAGTTCTTGAAAGGCATGCTGGAAGCGGAGAAGCTGGTAAGGCACTTCTGTCTCCTGGGCCAGGGAGAGTCCCAGGCCGTGACTTCCTCTCCGTCGTCCTCTTGTCAGGTGGCTCATGTGCTCTGCCCTTTCTCTTCCCAGCCGTCTTCCTCTGAAAAGGCGCTGGCCAATCAGTTCCTGGCCCCCGGGCGAATCCCCACCACTACTAAGGAGCGGATCCCGGCCACGCAGATGGTGCATTTGCAGACCAAAGCCCGCTACACTGGGGAAATGAGGAACGAACTGCTTGGTACAGTATGTCCGCTTGCCTTCCCTGCCAGCCCTTTAAGGGGCCACTGGAGCAAGGCGGAAAGGCAGCTGGAATGGAGCCCCTGTGCCACAGCTTGCTTGGCAGGCCAGTCTAGCCCAGGTGGCTGTGCCGGGGGGAGGGGGAGATGGTGGGTGTGGCACTGCTTTTCCGCCTCGCCATCACAGGAGGCTGCTGCAAGGATCTGTCCTGGGACCTGTTTTGTTTAATACCTTTATAAAGGATTTGGACGAAGGAATAGAGGGGACGCTTGTTAAATTTGCAAATACAGCAGAAGAAAGATACAAGATCTTGGTAGGCTGGAAAACTGGGCTGATAAAAATAAATTGAATTTTAACCGAGATAGATGAAAAGTTCCGCACGGAGGTAGGAAAAGCGACTGCATAACTATAGGATGGGGGGAGACTTGTCTCCACAGTAGCGTGTGCGAAAAGGATCTTGGGGTCTTAGTACACCAAACACTAAACGTGAGTCAGGAGTGTGGTAAAGTAGCTAAAACAGCCCATGTGATTTTTGGGCTGTATCAGCAGAAGTATAGTGCCCAGATTATGCGAAGAGATGGCATCATGTTACTCTGCTCTGATTAGACCTAGAGTATTTTGGGCACCACAATGTAAGTAGGGTATAGACAAGGAGCATTTTCTTTCTTTTCTTAGATTTGGAAGAGACAAGCTTGAGGAAACGCACGTGAGTCGTACGGGGTGCCCTGGAATGTCGAGAACTTTGCGCGGGGGTGGGGTGGGGGAGGTGGCAGAGTGACCCCATTTTGTGCTGTCTACAATTCCAGTGACAAGCTATCAACCTCAGAGGGTTGGGACTTTTCAGGTTAAAAAAGAAATGAGAAAGCGGGAAGAGAGAACTTTCTGTCTTTTAATTCTGTAGCCCTGTGGAGCCAAAAAGAAAGTATAAATGGGTAATTAATACATGGGGCCCCCTGCCGGGCGTTGAGTTCTGCAGGAACTTACAGGAGCACAGCTCCTGAACCTTTCTGAGGGTTCCCCCTCTTCCTCCCCACTTACCTTGTCCATTGAATAGCAGGTGCAGCTGCAGAACAATCCCTGGATTAGGAGAGCGGGCAGCCAGCCAGCCACCAGGGCCTTTGCCACAACCCCAGCAGCCCTCATTAACTCCTGGAGAAGTCCGTGCCAACCTTTCTCCACTTATGTGATTTTGGGTGGCAGGTGGCTTGCTGGCCTTTTGACTGTGGGGGGGGGGGTGGCCAGCCGAGGAGAGCCCCAGGTGAGCAAGGCCTGCTTGGGCTGGCTGGATCTCTAGCCAGCCCAAGCAGGCCTCGCTCGCCCGGGGCTCTCCTTTCTTGTGCCAGGTTGCTTTTGGCTGGGGGGGGGGGGCAGTGGAGAGGCAGTGTATGCTAATGAGTTGTGCTAATGAGCTCCACCACCTATTTTTCTGCAAAACAGCCCCTGCTCCCTGCCATGGGATGCAGTGATAGCTACTAACTTAAGATGGCTTCAAAAGGAGATTGGGCTAATCCACAGTCCAGGAGCAACTATTAAGAGATGTCAGCTGGGAGAGGGAGCAGGAGTAGGCTTCCCAATCCCCAGGTCCCAGAGGGGGATCCCCTGGTTTTACAGGCTTCCCCCCTCCCCCAGCCAGCTGGCCGGCGGGGGAAGCCCCGCCCCCAGAGCCTTCATGCACCTCCATGAACAATTCCCATAGGGAATGATGGGGAATTGAACTGCGGGTATCGGGGGCTCTGGGGGGGCTGTTTTTTGAGATAGAGGCACCAAATTTTCAGTATAGCATCTAGTGCCTCTCCCCAAAATACCTACCAAGTTTCAAAAAGATTGGACCAGGGGGTCCAATTCTATGAGCCCCAAAAGAAGGTGCCCCTATCCTTCCATTATTTCCTATGGAAGGAATGCATTTAAAAATTTGTGCAGTCCCTTTAAATGTGATGGCCAGAACTCCCTTGAAGTTCAATTATGCTTGTCACACCCTTGCTCTTGGCTCCGCCCCCAATGTCTCCTGGCTCCACCCCCAAAGTCCCCAGGTATTTCTTTAATTGGACTTGGCAACCCTAAGCAGGAGGGATGTGATTTACTGGCAGCACAGGGTGTTTCCTGCCTCGGCTGGGACCCCGTTCTAGCCCGTCAAGGCTCGAGAATGCACAGTCTGAGCAGAGCGGGTACCGTGTTTAAGGACGGCTGGAGTGACAGCTTTGGGGGCTCCTCAGCTCAGGAGTACTTGCTGTGCGGCTCCCAGCACTTCTCGGTGGATGCCTGCATTGCTTCTCATGGCAAAGGAAGGTTTGCTCTTTCCCGTGGCGCTCTGTAGGGGCTTCCTCCCGGATGAGAAGCAGTCGGCCGCTGACCTGGACACCGTCCTGAAGCACCACCACAACCTCCAGGAGAAGCTGGCGGAGGAGATGCTGCACTTGGCGCGCAACCTCAAGAACAACACCCTGGTGGCTCAGAACGTGATTAAGCAAGACAACCAGGTACTCCCCCCCCCCACCCACTCCCTGCCGCCGTGGCTCTGGTGCTGGCAATGCGGTCCCCAGCACACAAGCAGAGAGGGGAGAGAATGCCACAGGACTCCCAGGGAGGGGGCCCCGGTGACAGAGCTTCCGGCAGAGGCCCTGATTGGGTGAACCAGTTTGACTGCCAATTTGGTGTAGTGGTGAAGTGTGCGGACCCTTATCTGGGAGAACCGGGTTTGATCCGTCACTTCTCCACTTGCAGCTGCTGGAATGGCCTTGGGTCAGCCATAGCCCAGGCAGAAGTTGTCCTTGAAAGGGCAGCTGCTGTGAGAGCCCTCTCAGCTCCACCCACCTCACAGGGTGCCTGTTGTGGGGAGAGGAGATTGTAGGTCGCTCTGAGACTCTGTCCTTAAAAGGGCAGCCTCTGGGAGAGCTCTCTCAGCCCCACCGCCTCACAGGGTGTCTGTTGGATGGGGGAAGGGAAAGGAGATTGTAGGCCACTCTGAGACTCTGTCCTTGAAAGGGCAGCCTCTGGGAGAGCTCTCTCAGCCCCATCTACCTCACAGGGCGTCTGTTGTGGGGGAGGAAGGGAAAGGAGATTGTAGGCCGCTCTGAGCCTCTGTCCTTGAAAGGGCAGCTTCTGGGAGAGCTCTCTCAGCCCCACCTGCCTCACAGGGTGTCTGTTGGGGGGGGGAAGGGAAAGGAGATTTTAGGCCACTCTGAGACTGTCCTTGAAAGGGCAGCCTCTGGGAGAGCTCTCTCAGCCCCACCCACCTCACAGGGTGTCTGTTGTGGGGGAGAAAGGGAGAGGAGATTGTAGGCCACTCCGAGACTCTGTCCTTGAAAGGGCAGCTTCTGGGAGAGCTCTCTCAGCCCCACCCACCTCCCAGGGTGTCTGTTAAGGGTAAGGAAGGGAAAGGAGATTGTAAGCCGCTCCGAGTCTCTGATTCAGAGAGACGGGCGAGGGATAAACCTGCAGTTCTTCTTTTTCTGATCCTGGTGGCAAAGTTGTGGTACGCTGATTCTCCCCCTCCCCCCCCCCCCGGTGTGCATATTTCCTCCCCCTCCCTGTTTTCCCCCACCAGACGTTGTCTCATTCGCTCAAGCTGGCCGATCAGAACTTTGAGAAGCTGAAAGACGAATCCGACCGCCTGGAGCAGCACGCCAAGAAATCGGTGAACTGGCTCCTCTGGCTGATGCTGATCGTCGTTTGCTTCATTTTCATCAGCATGATCTTGTTTATCCGGATCTTTCCGAAGCTGCGGTGACTTCTGGCCTGGCCTGGCGCACTTTGCCTCTTTCCTTCGCGAAGCCCCAGCCCCAGGTGGCCGCGGGGCGGTAGCTTCGTTCCAGCCAGGCTGAAAGGACGGCTGTGCGTTTTGGTTTTGGATGCAGCCTGCTTGCTGTTGCTGGAAATGCACTGCGACAACTCAGGTGATGGAGCGTTTCTCCGGAGCGCGGTTGTCATCTCACAGCAAAACAGCTCCTCAGGCTGGGCTGGGTCCCCCTTTGCATCGTATGGAAGGGAAGTTTTCTGCCTAGAGGAGCCCTCAGCCCCATTGGCCCTGTCGGGGGTTTGTGTGGCATTCGCTTCTTGTCTGAATGAAGCCTGCCAGAGAGGGTGGGTGGCAAGAAACGGAAGGACTGGGCATTTGCTTGCTTGCCGAAAAACAACCGGGGTCGAAGAGGGGAAAGCACAGTAGCATTTAAAGACCAGTAGGACCGATACAAAACAAATACCCTGCGATGTGTGTAATGAAATGTCCCTAAATAATCCTCGCGTGAAGAACGTTCCTCTTGTTGATGATGGTTGAAAAATCGTTTTGGCAAATTGTCATCCTTGGCGGCTGTTCGGTTAAGATTCCCCCTGCCTTTTTTTAGCCGTTCTGCCTCTTTTGTTTTTTGATTGGTGGCTGATGACGGGGTTCTCTTTGTTCCTGGGCTGCTTTGTTTCCTTTCCATCAGCCTCTGTCGGGGAGAGGGGGAGCTTCTGCCGGTTGCTCAGGACAAAGACAGCACAACTGAAGTTACGGCGGCCGAATTACTAAGAACGCATTGAAACAAAACCATACAAATATGTTCAATAAAAGTCTAAATAGCACTAACAGTTCCCCAAAAGTTTCCCAGTTCTATCAAGGGAGTCCCAATGAACAGGAGGTCGACTCGATTAGTATTCCTGCTTCAAATCCTCTTCTAGCATAGCGGGCTCCAACCACATCTCTCAACCAAAGGCAAAAGCTCGGGAAAAATACCAAAGTGTTGACGATGCATCAATAAGTTGCAAAAAGCTACAAAACCTTCAAGGTTCTTTTTTAGTGCGTCGAAAGACTGCACATAGAATTCCCGATGGGCAAATGGGACAAAGTCGCCAGTAAGATTTCAAAATGGCACTAAAACATTCCCCACTCCTCCACTTGCACCTGCTAGCATGGCCTTGGGTCAGCCATAGCTCTAGCAGAGGTTCTCCTTGAAAGGGCAGCTGCTGTGAGAGCCCTCTCCAGCCCCACCCACCTCACAGGGTGTCGTGGGGGAGGAAGGTCAAGGCTGCTCTGAGACTCTGTCCTTGAAAGGGCAGGTTTTGAGTGAGCTCTCTCAGCCCCACCCACCTCACAGGGTGTCTGTTGTGGGGGAGGAAGGGAAAGGAGATTGTAGGCCGCTCTGAGACTCTGTCCTTGAAAGGGCAGCTTCTGGGAGAGCTCTCTCAGCCCCACCTGCCTCACAGGGTATCTGTTGTGGGGGAGGAAGGGAAAGGAGATTGTAGGCCCCTCTGAGACTGTGTCCTTGAAAGGGCAGCTTCTGGGAGAGCTCTCTCAGCCCCACCTGCCTCACAGTGTGTCTGTTGTGGGGGAGAAAGGGAAAGATTGTAGGCTGCTCTGAGGCTCTGTCCTTGAAAGGGCCGCTTCTGGGAGAGCTCTCTCAGCCCCTCCTACCTCACAGGGTGTCTGTTGTGGGGGAGGAAGGTAAAGGAGACTATGAGCTGCTCTGAGACTCTTCAGAGTGGAGGGCGGGATATAAATCCAATATCTTCTTCTTCTAAACTCCAAAAGGTTCAAGGTTGCATCTGTGCTGCCGCCTAGCTGCTGAAACAGTGGGGGCAGGCTTCCCCAGAAACTGCTCCTCTCCTCCTCCCCCCCCCCCCCCCGAAACAAACAAGCACAGGATTGCAGCAAAGCATTTATTTTATAGGGGCACTAAAGCCCCTGGGGGAATCTAAGGTTGTAAATGTTGACCACAGTTCCATCAGCCCTGTTAAGACAGCCATGTATTTTAATCAGAATATTCCCGTGGAGGTCGGCGCTGTGCAAGATTGGAATTAAAGGCTGTCGCAGGGTCGACTGCAGTCCCCATGAGCCGCCGTCTTGCCTCTTCTGAAGGTCTACAGAAGTTCAGGTTGTACTCTCCGAGCAGCCTCAGTCCATGCTGCATAGAAGGTCCATCGAAATGCAGGCCGGAAACAACCAGCTGCCGTGATGGTTCCTGGGGAAAAGGTTGAGCGAAGGCGACGTTGCCCTCTGGGAACTCCCGCCGTGCATTTTGGGAAGCAGGTCCAGCTACGTTAGACCCGGAAACCGCACGCTGCCATGGTGGTTGGGAGAAAGGTCCAGCCAAGGAAAAGCTGTCTTGTGCGAACTGCGGCCGTGCATTTTGCGAAGGGTGTCTGGGGCTGTCGATCCCGGCCTGCCTGAGCACCTGAGATTCCTCAAGGGAAAAAGGTCTTGCGAGCTTCAGGCCCAGGAACGCGACCTCCCCTGTTTCTTGACGGGGCATCCAGCATTAAGAGGAAAGAGGTCCAAAGCAGGGGCATGCCCCACAAGTTGTCTGATCAGCCAAGTCGTTAACAGTTCGGAGGGGCTTGATTTAAGAGTTGCAAACGCAACAGCGCTTTCTCTTCCCTGATGTGTTGTAGGGCCATAATTTAAGAACATAAGAGAAGCCCTTTTGGCTCAGGCCAGCATGGCCAATGGCTGGGGCTGATGGGAGTTGTAGGCAAAAGAAATCTGGAGAGCTACCGTCGGCCACCCCTGCTGAAAGGCACAGCCCCGATCATGACGGACACCCTTCGTTTAGTTTCGGGTTCGGTTTTGAACTTCGTAACGCCGAGCCTGAGGAAGGGTTCTTGGCTTTATAAATGAGGGCTCTGTGTGACGCTCCTTACAAGGGGGTGGGGTGGGGTGGGGGGGGCTTAGAGAGACTGTTGTCACTCCGCTGTAGGGGGTTCAGCAATACCGAGCAACCCCCCCCCCCACAAAAAACCTGGAAAATACATTGTCAGTATTTTCCAGATATTTTTCCATTTTTTGCATTGTCTATATTTTTGGCATTGTCTAAAGCTGGGGTGTCAAACTCATTTGTTATGACGGCCAGATCTCACATAAATGAGACCACCTTGGGACGGGCCATGGGTATCATAAAGTTAATGCCAGGTAGCAGCGATATAAACTTTATAAAGGACAGACAAAAACAAAGATTTTTTTTAAAACTTTAAATAAAACCTAGTTAAAACGTTAGGAGTTTTGCAATATTTTGTTCAACCGTCTCTGATACTTCTTGCCCTGAATTATTGCATCAAAACCTGGAGACAGTGCCTGTGCGGTAGCAGTCTTGAGTATGCTGTTCAGGTGTGCGTCTGTAAGTGGCAAACCTACTTTTGATTTACTGACATTCATTACAACAGTCTCAGTCAAAGCTTTGAGCCTGAGACCCAGAGGGAAACATGAAATGGCTGGGCATTGTGAGCTTTTGCACCTAAGTTACTGCATGTGCTGGACACCCAATGGAGAAGATAAAGGCTTTGCTCTGTCTTGGGTGGACCCCAGAAGCCCTCTGTAGCCTTTGCAAGGCCTCACACTGATGCAAGCAACAGCCCCCACCCTGTCTGAGGGTCATTTTGAGTTTGACTTGTGGCCGACAGCCCCAGTGGTGCATCAGCTGGGGCAAGCTCTGAGCGCTTGATTCCGCTGCTGTTGTCTTCCCTTGGTGCTTTAAGAGAATTTCCCAACAGAACAAGGCAGGGCCCCCCTCACATGGCTCTCTCTGCCCTAGGAGAACATTGGCACGGGGCATGGCCACTTTGCCCGTGGGCCAGCAAGGCCTCTGCCGTGAACTGCTGCTGTATCAGCATCCCTAAAAGAAATCCTAACACGAAGAACCTTCCTGTTTTTAGTCATGGCTGGAATGCGGTTCGGCAAATTGCCATCCTCGGCGACTATCGGGTTAAGATTCCGCCTGCCGTTTTTTTTAGCCAGCCTGCCTCTTCTCTCTTTTTTTTTGATTGGTGGCGGACTACGGGGGGTTCTCTTTGTGCCCCTGCCACCTTGGTTTCCTTTCCATCAGCCTCTGCTGGTTGCTCAGACCAGCTAGCATCCGCGCTGCAGCCTAGCTCCTGAAACAGTGGGGCAGGCTTCCCCAGGAACTGCTCCTCTCCAACCCCCACCCCGCCGCCACGTGTGCAGGGATGAGATTGGAAGGCCTCGGAGCAGCTGGGCCAGGGAGCTCTGGCAGAGCAGTTGTGGGCTGCAGCAGAGTTAATGTTTGGTTGAATTGGGAATGATTGCTTCCCGGTGCTGTTTGTGGCAGGGCTTCCCCTTTTGCAGTAACCTTGGAAGGCCTGGGCCTGGTGAATGGTTAATCATCTATAGAAAGCAACACCTTCCCCCAACAGGGCCTCTCTGTCCTCCTGACCCCCAGGCCCTTGGCATGGAGCAGGCGGAGGAGGTGGCTGCTGAGAGGGAAGCCGTCCCCTCCTGGGGTCAGTGTTTTGCCCTTCCTCCTTCAGTGGCAAATAAACCCTTGTTCTCTGACCAAGTGCTGCGACCCGATCAGCTGACTGTAGAAGAGGGCAGAAGAAGGGAACCGTGACAGCTTCAGCGTGACTTGCTGCTGCAGTGTGCTCTGCCTCCAGCTCAGCTGCTTGGAGTGGGGTGGGGGGGGTCAGATTTGGGAGCCGTGGGGTGGGGTGGGAATCGTGGTGGGCTAGCCCTGGCCCCAGGGAAGTTTGAAAGAGTCGCTCAGCCTTGTATTCCCCAAGACTTCTCCGATGCAATGGAAGGATGTAGCAGAAGGGCCTTCCTTTCCTTTTATTTGTTAGCTGCTTTGACCAAAGAGCCCCGTGGCGCAGAGTTGGGAAAGCTGCAGTACTGCAGTCGAAGCCCTCTGCTCACAACCTGAGTTTGATTCCAGCAGAAGCTGGGTTCAGGTAGCCGGCTCAGGTTGACTCACCCTTCCATCCTTCCGAGGTCAGTCAAATGAGTTTCCAGCTTGCTGGGGGGGGGGGGGGAGTGTAGATGACTGGGGAAGGCAATGGCAAACCACCCCGTAAAAAGGTCTGCCGTGCAAACGTCGTGAAAGCGTCACCCCAGAGTTGGAAACGACTGGTGCTTGCACAGGGGACCTTTCCTTTTTCCTTGACCAATGGTCTTAAGCTCAAGGTAAAACAAGACAGTAAATAGGAAACAAATTACAAATAATTTAAAACCAAAATAGACACAAGAGGGAAAACCAGTCATAATCACAAAACAAAAATCTGAAAGACTACCTAATATTAATATAAAATTCCATAAAACTCTTTAACATTGTAAAACTTTATAACAACATAAAATTAGAGCTGAAATATTAGTACATATTAGGTAGCAGAAGGGCTAGAAAACAGACTTTTGGTGGCTGGGGAGGAGTGGGAGGGGGGGTCTGAAGAGATTGGATGGCCAGGCACTGTCCGTCTTGCCCACAGCTGGTGCACGGGGGGGGGGGGTGCTTATCTGATCTGCCTACCCCCCACCACCACAGAGCAGAGCACTCCCAGTTTAGACCTCTAATACTCATGACGGGGGTGGGTGGGCATCTGAGAAGACGACATTGGATTTATATCCCACCCTCCACTCCGAATCTCAGAGCGGTTCACAATCTCCTTTATCTTCCTCCCCCACAACAGACACCCTGTGAGGTGGGTGGGGCTGAGAGGCTCTCCCAGAAGCTGCCCTTTCAAGGACAGAGTCTCAGAGCGGCCTACAATCTCCTTTCCCTTCCTCCCCCACAACAGACACCCTATGAGGCGGGTGGGGCTGAGAGGGCTCTCCCAGAAGCTGCCCTTTCAAGGACAGAGTCTCAGAGAGGCCTATAATCTCATTTCCCTTCTCCCCCCACAACAGACACCCTGCGAGGTGGGTGGGGCTGAGAGAGCTCTCCCAGAAGCTGTCCTTTCAAGGACAGAGTCTCAGAGCGGCCTACAATCTCCTCTCCCTCCCCCACAACAGACACCCTGTGAGGCGGGTGGGGCTGAGAGGGCTCTCCCGGAAGCTGCCCTTTCAAGGACAGAGTCTCAGAGCGGCCTACAATCTCCTCTCCCTCCCCCACAACAGACACCCTGTGAGGCAGGTGGGGCTGAGAGGGCTCCCACAGCAGCTGCCCTTTCAAGGACAACCTCTGCCTGAGCTATGGCTGACCCAAGGCCATTCCAGCAGGTGCAAGTGGAGGAGTGGGGAATTAAACCCGGTTCTCCCAGATAAGAGTCCGCACGCTTACCCACTACACCAAACTGGGCAGCTTCCTCCTGTATCTCGGACCACTCTGGTCCCTGAGAGGCTGCTACAGAAAAGCCAACCCGAAAACATTCCAGCATCTGGATTGACAGACCTGGCAACAGTGGGCCAGGCAGCCTCTGTCCTGTTCTGTTTATTTTGGTTCCTTGGCTCTCCGCCACCCCAAATAAGCATCAGGAGCGTTGATGTGGATCTGATGCTTCCTAAATCGAGTGCAAGGCGCTATCAGGAAGTCTTCTTCCTTTCATGTCTAGTGAGTCAAGATCTCCATCCCCTGTAACTTTCCCATGTGTGACCCAACCCGGAAGGAAGGGTGAAGATGGCTCACCGTGCAGCATTGTCTGTGTTCCCAGAATCAGGGCTTTCCTGGCATCCTGTGAAGGGAGAAGGGGTCACATTCCCAGGGTTCTCATGAGGGGTGAGGCTGGTGACAGACAAGGGTATCCAAAGGGAGGGGATGATTGCAAGGGCCCACCAAGAGCTCTGCCCAGATTTCTTTTTTTCTTTTTTTTTTTGGGGGGGGGGGGCGGGTCTAGGGTACCAACGGGAGACGAGTCCTGCCTCTGAGCGTCCTTCTCCCCATGCAGTTCGACATTCTAGTTTGGTGCCCTGTGTTGCAAAAAGTTTTTAGGTAAGTTGAGGTGAGTTCAGTTTGGTGTTGTGGTGAAGTGCATGGGACTCATCTGGGAGAACCGGGTTGGATTCCCCACTCCTCTACTTGTACCTGCTGGAATGGCTTTGGGTCAGCCATAGGTTTCACAGGAGTTGTCCTTGAAAGGGCCGCTGCTGGAAGAGCTCTCTCAGCCCCACCCACCTCACAGGCAATGTTCCCTCTAAGCTGTAGAGTCTTGTGAGCAAAAATTCTACTTTGTGAGCTACTGGCATTAAAGTTGTGAGCTACTGCATAAATTATTGTGCTCCTGAGGTCATCCTTCCTGAGCCAAGACAAAAAGGTGTGAGCTGGAGGCTAAAAATCTGTGAGCTAGCTCACACTAATTTAGCTTAGAGGGAACACTGCTCACAGGGTGTCCATTGCGGGGGGAAGGTAAAGGAGATTGTGACCGCTCTGAGACTCTGAGATTCAGTGTAGGGCGGGATATAAATCCAGTATCTTCTTCAAAAATAGAAATGATTCCTTGCAATGTGTTCAGCTCGTACCACCCCAACTGTACAACTCGCCATGGCATTTGTAAATATCCAGCTGAGTTCTTGCTTTCTTGTTGGGGCTGTACCACCTTTTCATGCCACTCTGGCGTCAAGGTGACAAACAGCCATCTTTCTCCATTTGTTGTTCACAGCGGCAAGCAAGGGAGAGCAATGGATTTAATTTGGGGGGCTTTCTGGTAGCAGTTATGCTTTGAGGCTACAACTAATGCCATAGCGAGTGGTTTCAGACAGCTCCCATAGGACTAAAAGTCCTCCATCTTCCACTTACCAGTTCAATTTATAGAGGACCAATGGGATCAAATATGGTCTACTCCTGCCTTGAAGAGTAGAGCGATAAATATATGTACCCAACAATACAAATCCTTGTCCCGATGGTACTTAACACCGTTAAAGATTTTTAGAAGCAAACTCAGTGATAATGCCAACTGCTGGAAAGGATGTGGGTTGGAGGGAAATTTTATTCATTTCTGGTTGCTTTGCCCCAGAATCCAAAACGACTGGGCCCTTCTAGTGGCCAAAATATCAGAAACTGTAAGATGTTTGATTCCACTTACATTAGAATCAATACTCTTAAATCTTTGGCCAGAAAATGGGGAAAAAAGTGTTACCCCTTCAATTGAGAAATGGCATGCAGAAGTCAGAGATTTAATGGTACAAGACAAACTGTCAGCGCAACTATTAATGATGGAATTGTCAAATTACAAAAATAACTTAATAGAGACATGGTTTCCATATGCAGAGGAGCTACTAACTCCTGAAATGTTGGACATTATTGTTTTATAAATGATGAATAATACTGTGGATTTATATATCCAAGAGGGCAGCCGTGTTGGTCTGAAGTAGTAGAACAAAACAGGAGTCAAGTTTCACCTTTAAGATGGACTTAGTTTTATTCAGAACGTCAGCTTTCGTGTGCTCTCAGCACACTTCATCAGACGAGGAATCCGGCACAGTGAGCAGAGCCCCACATAGCTGGTAGGCAGTGGCTCAGAATGCAAAATGGTACAAATTTAAGATCCGAGGACAGAATAGTGAAATTCTCTGGTAGGCAGTGGTTTAGAATGCAAAATGGTACAAATTTACATATGTGGATTTATATATGTGATAGATTTTATATATGTGACTATTACAGCACTTGTTTTCAATTGTACAAGGACAGTTATTTTTGTTACAATCAAATCGTTAAAAGAAAAAAGAAAACTCCCGAAGCAAAGGAAGAAGCCCGTTTGTGATGTTGGGTGAAGGGACCAGTAAGGAAGTACCCCCCCCCCTTCCTCCCTGCCTGTCCCACCTCATGGAAACATCCAGAGTGGAAATGAATCATTTTCGTGCGTAAATTGTAACGTCTGTTTGCCCCAAATGCAGACCGCCAAACATAAGGGCTGGGGTCAGGTCCATCCCGCCAAGAGTTGTTATCTGCCCTGTGGGGAGCTACTGGTGAGGAGAGAAGCAGGGGGCTGCTTGTGGGGCTGGCAATGGCACTGCTGCTCCAACTAGGTCGGTCCTAAAGGTGAAATTGACTCCTATTTTGTTCTAGCTTCATATAGTGACAGTGAGGGGAGTTATTGAGAATGGGCCCATGGACTAGAAGTTAAGCATCAAAAGGGATGGACAGTGGGGGGGCGAGGAGGAGGAGTAGGGCTAGCATGGGAAGAAGAAGAAGAAGAGATTGGATTTATACCCTGCCCTTTACTACCTGAAGGAGTCTCAGAGCGGCTTATAATAAGAACCTAAGAGAAGCCCTGTTGGATCAGGCCAATGGCCCATCCAGTCCAACACTATGTGTCACATAAGAACAGAAGAGAAGCCCTGTTGGATCAGGCCAATGGCCCATCCAGTCCAACACTCTGTGTCACATAAGAACATAAGAGAGGCCATGTTGGATCAGGCCAATGGCCCCTCCAGTCCAACACTCTGTGACACATAAGAACAGAAGAGAAGCCATGTTGGATCAGGCCAATGGCCCATCCAGTCCAACACTCTGTGACACATAAGAACATAAGAGAGGCCATGTTGGATCAGGCCAATGGCCCATCCAGTCCAACACTATGTGTCACATAAGAACAGAAGAGAAGCCATGTTGGATCAGGCCAATGGCCCATCCAGTCCAACACTGTGTCACACAGTGGCCAAAAAACCCAGGTGCCATCAGGAGGTCCAGCAGTGGGGCCAGGACACTAGAAGCCCTCCCACTGTACCCCACCCCCAAGCACCAAGACTACAGAGCATCCCTGCCCCAGACAGAAGAACATCAGAGAAGCCATGTTGGATCAGGCCAGTGGCCCCTCCAGTCCAACATTCTGTGTCACACAGTGGCCAAAAAAAACAGGTGCCATCAGGAGGTCCATCAGTGGGGCCAGGACACTAGAAGCCCTCACACTGTTGCCCCTCCCAAGCACCAAGAATACAGAGCATCACTTGCCCCAGACAGAGTTTCAACAATTTTGTTCAGTCGCACAGTCGAGTCCAACTCTTTGCGACCTCATGGACCAAGTCACGCCAGACCCTCCTGTCTTCCACCATCCTCCGAAGTCTGCTCAAATTCATGTTAGTTACATCAGGAATGCTGTCCAGCCATCTCTTCTTTTGCCATCCCCCTTTTTTTTTTGCCTTCTGTCTTTCCCAGCATCAGGATCTTCCCCAGGGAGTGCTCCCTTCTCATTTGACGGCCAAAGTATTTGAGCTTCCGCTTCAGCACCTGACCTTCCAGGGAACAGTCTGGGTTGACTTCCCTTAGAACTGACTGATTGGATCTTCTTGCAGTCCAAGGGACTCTCGAGAGTCTTCTCCAGCACCGCAGCTCGAAAGCATCTATTCTTCTGCGCTCGGTATACAGCAGAAGTATACAGACTTTTGTTGGCAGGGTGATGTCTCTACTTTTTATTATACTGTCTAGGTTTGCCAAAGCTGTCCTCTCAACAAGCAAATGTCTTTTAATTTAATGGCTAGTCACCATCTGCATTGATCTTGGATCCCAGAAATGTGAAGTCTGTCACGACTTCCATGTCTTCCCCTTCTATTCGCCAAGGAGTGATGGGGCCAGATGCCATGATCTTAGTTTTTTTGTTTCAACAATACGCTGTGACTAATAGCCACTGATGGACCTCTGATCCATATGTTGATCCAATCCCCTCTTGAAGCTGGCTGTGCTTGCAGCCGCCGCCACCTCCTGTGGCAGTGAATTCAAAAGTTTGCTCAGTTTGTTAATTTTACTATTGTCATTGGATTTTAAATATGTACCATTTTGCATTCTAAACACCACCAGCTGTATGTAGCTCTGCTTAGTGTACCTGATTCCCCGTCTGAAGAAGTGTGCATGCACACACAAAAGCTTGTTTATAATGTATAGAACGATGTTAAAAAGTAAATTAGGTTGACAAGAACGAGGAAATCCATGTCCTTTTGTTTTACCTAGACTTTCAACAACAGCCATTAACAGGCAACTTTTATTACATTTTATTGCTATCCAGACCAAATCATCTTCCAGTCTATTACACTATTTTGCCGTTCGATCAGTTTACACTCTTAACCCACCTGCTACATGTATTTCAGCCCACTGCACCCCATTCCCTCGTCTGAAGAAGTGTATCGTAATGCCCCTGTATAAATCGATGGTGCAGTCTCCTTTGGAATACTGTGTACAAGTCACTGCACCTCAAAAAAGATACTCTAGCATTGGAAAAAGTGCAGAAAAGGGCAACTAGAATGATTCAAGGGTTGGAACACTTTCTGTATGAAGAAAGATGATGATGTTATTGGATTTATATCCCGCCCTCCACTCCGAAGAGTCTCAGAGCGGCTCACAATCTCCTTTACCTTCCTCCCCCACAACAGACACCCTGTGAGGTAGATGAAGATATTGGATTTATATCCCGCCCTCCACTCCGAAGAGCTCACAATCTCCTCTCCCTTCCTCCCCCACAACAGACACCCTGTGAGGTAGAGGAAGATATTGGATTTATATCCCGCCCTCCACTCCGAAGAGTCTCAGAGCGGCTCACAATCTCCTTTACCTTCCTCCCCCACAACAGACACCCTGTGAGGTGGGTGGGGCTGGAGAGGGCTTTCACCACAGCTGCCCTTTCAAGGACAACCTCTGCCAGAGCTATGGCTGACCCAAGGCCACGCTAGCAGGTGCAGGTGGAGGAGTGGGGAATCAAACCCGGTTCTCCCAGATAAGAGTCCGCACACTTAACCACTAGACCAAACTGAAAGGTTAAGGAGTTTTGGGCTCTAGCTTGGAGAAACGTCAACTGCGGGGTGACATGATAGAGGTTTACAAGATTATGCATGGGATTGAGAGAGTAGAGAGAGAAGTATTTTCTCCCTTTCTCACAAAACAAGAACTTGTGGGCATTCAATGAAATTGTTGAGCAGTTGGGTTAGAACGGATAAAAGGAAGTCCTTCTTCACCCAAAGGGTGATTAACACGTGGAATTCATTGCCACAGGAGGTGGCGGCGGCTACAAGCATAGCCAGCTTCAAGAGGGGAATGGATAAGCATATGGAGCAGAGGTCCATCAATGGCTATTAATCACAGTTTATCGTTGGAACTCTGTTTGGAGCAGTGATGCTCTGTATCTGGTGCTTGGGGGAGGGGGCACAGTGGAAGGGCTTCTCACCCCACTGGTGGACCTCTTGATAACACTTGGGGTTTTTTTTTGTGGCCACTGTATGGCATAGAGTGTTGGACTGGATGGGCCATTGGCCTGATCCAATATGGCTTCTCTGATGTTCTTATGTGACACAGAGTGTTGGACTGGATGGGCCATTGGCCTGATCTAACATAGCTTCTCTTATGTTCTTATTCTGAATAAAACTTCGTTGGTCTGAAAGGTGCCACTGGACTCCTACTTTGTTCTACTGCTTCAGACCAACACAGGTAAAGGCAGCTTCTATTACCTTTTATTGGTTTCCCAGGCAAATGCTATCCAAACCAAACGGTCTTCAATTTGTTTATTTCACTGTTTGGCATTTGATCCTAATTTTGTAGCACTTTGCATTCTAAACCCCACCAGCTATAAGTAGCTCTGCTCACTGTACACCATTCCTTTGTCTGATGAAGTGTGCATGCACACAAGAGCTGACATTCTGAATAAAAGTCTGTGGGTCTTAAAGGTGCTACTGGACTCCTACTTTGTTCTACTGCTTCAGACCAACACGGCAGTCTACTTGGATCTATCTACTAAGGCACAAGTACTTAGCTACTGCTTAGGAATCATGCAAAGGCATGCCTGGAATCCCTCCTCCTTTTGTAACTCAGGGGAGAGAGGCACTTTGCACATGCTCAGAAGTCTATCATTTGCCATCACTAGGAAATAAATGGGGAGGGATGGTGGCTGAGTGGCAGAGCATCTGCTTGGTAAGCAGAAGGTCCGAGGTTCAATCCCCACTGGCATCTCCAACTAAAAAGGGTCCAGGCAAGTAAACGTGGAAAACCTCAGCTTGAGACCCTGGAGATTGGCTGCCAGTCTGAGTAGACAAGACGGACTGTGATGGACCGAGAGTCTGATTCAGTACAAAGCAACTCTATATGCAGGGGAGGGATGGTGGCTCAGTGGTAGAGTATCTCCTTTTTAAGCAGAAGGTCCCAGGTTCAATCCCCGGCATCTTCAACTAAAAAGGGTCCAGGCAAGTAGGCGTGAAAAACCGCAGCCTGAGACCCTGGAGAGCCACTGCCAGTCTGAGTAGACAATACTGACTAGAATGGACCCAGGGGGGGTCTGATTCAGTAGAAAGCAGCTTCATAGGTTCAATTTGTTTCTCTTTAGGGGAGGGACGGTGGCTCAGTGGTAGAGCATCTGCTTGGTAAGCAGAAGGTCCCAGGCTCAATCCCCGGCATCTCCAACTAAAAAGGATCCAGGCGAGAAAAACCTCCACTTGAGACCCTGGAGAAAGAGCCGCTGCCAGTCTGAGAAGACAAGACTGACTTTGATGGACCGAGGGGGGGTCTGATTCAGTAGAAGGCAGCTTGATATATGTTAGGGAGGGACGGTGGCTGAGTGGTAGAGCATCTGCTTGGTGAGCAGAAGGTCCCAGGTTCAATCCCCGGCATCTCCAACTAAAAAGGGTCCAGGCAAGTAGGCGTGAAAAACCTCAGCTTGAGACCCTGGAGAGCAGCTGCCAGTCTGAATAGACAAGACGGACTTTGAGGGAACCCGGGGGGTCTGATTCAGTAGAAGGCAGCTTCATATGTTCATATGCACAGGGGAGGGATGGTGGCTGAGTGGTAGAGCATCTGCTTGGCAAGTAGAAGGTCCCAGGTTCAATCCCCACTGGCATCTCCAACTAAAAAGGGTCCAGGCAAGTAGGTGTGAAAAACCTCAGCTGGAGACACTGGAGAGCCTCTGAGGAGACAAGACTGACTTTGATGGACCCAGGGGCGGGGTCTGATTCAGCAGAAGGCAGCTTCATATGTTCATATATGTTCATTTGAACCTGGTTTTAAGGGAGGGATGGTGGCTCAGTGGTAGAGAATCTGCTTGACAAGCAGAAGGTCCCAGGTTCAATCCCCACTGGCATCTCCAACTCAAAAGGGTCCAGGCAAATAAGCGTGAAAAACCTCTGCTTGAGACCCTGGAGAGCCACTGCCAGTCTGAGAAGACAAGACTGACTTTGATGGACCCAGGGAGTTCTGATTCAGTAGGCAGCTTCATATGTTTAGGGGAGGGACAGTGGCTCAGTGGCAGAGCATCGGCTTGGTAAACAGAAGGTCCCAGGTTCAATCCCCACTGGCATCTCCAACTAAAAAAGGTCCAGGCAGGTAGGCATGAAAAACCTCAGCTTGAGTCCCTGGAGAGCCGCTGCCAGGCTGAGTAGACAAGACTGACTTTGATGGACCCAGGGGGCTCTGATTCAGTATAGGGCAGCTTCACATGTACATATATGTATTAGGGAGGGATGGTGGCTGAGTGGTAGAGCATCTGTTTGGTAAGCAGAAGGTCCCAGGTTCAATCCCTGGCATCTCCAACTAGAAAGGGTCCAGGCAAGTAGGTGTGAAAAACTTTAGCTTGGGACCCTGGAGAGCCACTGCCTGTCTGAGTAGATAAGACTGACTTTAGGGATAGATGGTGGCTCAGTGGTAGAGCATCTGCTTGGTAAGCAGAAGGTCCCAGGGTTCAATCCCCGGCATCTCCAACTCAAAAGGGTCCAGGCAAATAAGCGTGAAAAACCTCTGCTTGAGACCCTGGAGAGCCACTGCCAGTCTGAGAAGACAAGACTGACTTTGATGGACCCAGGGAGTTCTGATTCAGTAGGCAGCTTCATATGTTTAGGGGAGGGACAGTGGCTCAGTGGCAGAGCATCGGCTTGGTAAACAGAAGGTCCCAGGTTCAATCCCCACTGGCATCTCCAACTAAAAAAGGTCCAGGCAAGTAGGCATGAAAAACCTCAGCTTGAGTCCCTGGAGAGCCGCTGCCAGGCTGAGTAGACAAGACTGACTTTGATGGACCCAGGGGGCTCTGATTCAGTATAGGGCAGCTTCACATGTACATATATGTATTAGGGAGGGATGGTGGCTAAGTGGTAGAGCATCTGCTGGTAAGCAGAAGGTCCCAGGTTCAATCCCCACTGGCATCTCCAACTAAAAAGGGTCCAGGCAAGTAGGTGTGAAAAACTTTAGCTTGGGACCCTGGAGAGCCGCTGCCTGTCTGAGTAGATAAGACTGACTTTAGGGATAGATGGTGGCTCAGTGGTAGAGCATCTGCTTGGTAAGCAGAAGGTCCCAGGGTTCAATCCCCGGCATCTCCAACTCAAAAGGGTCCAGGAAGTAGGTGATGGAGATGGAGGGACGGTGGCTCAGTGGTAGAGCATCTGTTTGGTAAGCAGAAGGTCCCAGGTTCAATCCCCACTGGCATCTCCAACTAAAAAGGGTCCAGGCAAATAGGTGTGAAAAACCTCAGCTTGAGACCCTGGAGAGCCGCTGCCAGCCTGAGTAGACAAGACTGACTTTGATGGACCCAGGGCAGGGTCTGATTCAGTACAGGGCAGCTTCACACGTTCATATATGTCCCAGGGAGGGTCTGATTCCGCAGAAGGCGGCTCCACGGCTCCTGTGCCCGTTCCCGGTCTGCAGAGGCTGCTTGTGGCGCACGAGAGCGTCCCTTCCGCACTCCACCTGGGAACTCCACCTTTGCAGGCTCCTCAGCCTCCCTCCCTCCCTGAGCCCCAGCAGGCCGCCCGCCCTCCTGCCCCCCGGCCCCTCCGGCCTCCAGCGCCGCCTCTCGCGGGCAGGCCCGCCCCGCCCCGCCCTCCTCGCCGCGGCCCCTTCGCTTGTTGACGGGGAGCCTGGGCTCTGCTTCGCCTCGGCGCCGCCGGAGAAGGAGGGCTCGGCGCCCTCAGGCATGACGAGGAGGCCCCGCCGCGGGCCGCCACCAGCCGCCGCCAGGCCCTGAGAGGGCCCCACTCTGCCTGCCGCCCATGGGGCGCTGGTGGTCGGGGCCGGCGCTGACGCTGGCCTTGGCTTGGGCCCTGGCCGGCCTGGGAGCCTGGAGCCGCGCCGAGGGTGAGCGGGGAGCCGCGGGGAAGGAGGCCGGCTGGGCCGCTTGGGAAGCGGGGAGAGGAGGGGAATGCCTGCTGGGCGCGCCGTCGGGGAGAGAGCACAGCTCCCGTAGGGGATAATGGAGGGTGGGTCTGGGACTGTGGCCTCGGCGTTCGAGGCAGAGGGGCCAGATTTTCAGCGTGGCACCTGGTGCTTCTCCCCGAAATGCACCCCGAGTTTCAAAAGGATCGGGCCAGGGGGGCCACTTCTGCAAGCCCCCAAAGGAGGTGCCCCCATCCTCCATTGTTTCCAGGCATTGAAAAGGGGTGCGGTTCCTTTAAATGTGATGGCCCTTTGGAGTTCAGTCGTGCTTGTCACCACCTTGCTCCTGGCTCCACCCCCAAAGTCTCCTGGCTCCACCCCCAAAGTCCCCAGATATTTCTTGCATTGGACTTGGCAACCCTAGAGGGTGGGGTGGGGTGCTCCTTCTGCTGCCAGGCTGGTCTCGGAGGGGGGGACCTTCGCTCGGGGGAGCCTACCTGGCAGGGGGTGGGTTGTGGCAGTGGCGGGGTGTGTGTGCGCGTCTTTGGCAGCCTGCCCTTTTGCTTTTCTCTGAGGGGGTGGGATGGGAGATGCTGTCCAGGTGCCAGCCTCGCTACGCGCTTCTCCTAGCAACATTTTGCCCTGAAAGTCAGGGAGGGGGTCACCGTGGTTGGCCTCCTCAGGCAGCCCAAGAGAGCTGCCAGTCCTCCCGGAGGCACGTTGGAGACCAATAACACTTTCTTCTGTTCGGAGGCAAGCCTTCTTCAGCATGCACAAAATGAGACACACCCATGCACGGGAGCTTATGGTTGCCAAACTTGCTTAACAGAAGAGCCACATAGAATAAATGTCAGATGTTTGAAAGCCACAAGACATCAGGTGTTTGAGAGGTACAAGGAAGGAAGGAAGGTAGATGAGGGCAGAGAGAGAGAGAGATGGAAAGAAAGCGACTTCAACTTTAAATGTATTTTCCGAGCCGCTGGCTGGCTTGGAGAAGTTATTTAAAGAGGCAAATGCCTTCTCCAAGCCAGCCAATGAGGTGGGGTGGGACTTTGAGAACCACACAATATGTGTGATAGAGCCAAATGTGGCTCCTGAGCCACGGTTTGGCCTCCCCTGACATATACCCATGCCCACCAGAGCTTATACTGATTTACACTTTGTTGGTCTTTAAGGTGCCCCTGCTGGACTCAAACTTTGCCCTGCCCTCTAGCTATATGTACCTGTGTTCTTCAGATGCTTTCCAGATGTATATGTGTACCTGAATTCTTCAGGGACACCATCTCCCCACATCTGTGGACCAGTGTTTCCTCTAAGCTGAGTTAGTGTGAGCCAGCTCACATATTTTTAGCCACCAGCTCACAGATTTTTGTCTTAGCTCAGAAAGGAGGACCCCAGAGCACACTTAATTTATGCAGGAGCTCACAAAGTAGAATTTTTGCTTACAAGACTCTGCAGCTTAGAGGGAACATTGCTATGGACTAGCAACTTCCATTTCAGTGTACCTGAAGAAGTGCACAGGGGGGCAACAGTGGGAGGGCTTCTAGTATCCTGCCTCACTGATGGACCTCCTGATGGTACCTGGGTTTTTTGGCCCCTGTGTGACACAGAGTGTTGGACTGGATGGGCCATTGGCCTGATCCAACAGGGCTTCTCTTATGTTCTTATGTGACACAGAGTGTTGGACTGGATGGGCCATTGGCCTGATCCAACAGGGCTTCTCTTCTGTTCTTATGTGACTCAGAGTGTTGGACTGAATGGGCCATTGGCCTGATCCAACAGGGCTTCTCTTATGTTCTTATGTGACACAGAGTGTTGGACTGGATGGGCCACTGGCCTGATCCAACAGGGCTTCTCTTATGTTCTTATGTGACACAGAGTGTTGGACTGGATGGGCCATTGGCCTGATCCAACAGGGCTTCTCTTCTGTTCTTATGTGACTCAGAGTGTTGGACTGAATGGGCCATTGGCCTGATCCAACAGGGCTTCTCTTATGTTCTTATGTGACACAGAGTGTTGGACTGGATGGGCCATTGGCCTGATCCAACATGGCTTCTCTTATGTTCTTATGCACGCACACACAAAAGCTGGGATAACATTGTTGGTCTTAAAGGTGCCACTGTGCTCCAACATTATGTAGTGTTTGTGTTGCGTTTAGTAGCCCTGTTCTCGTGTTGCGATGAGCACACGTGCATACTGCCTGTAGACGTGCACATCAGTTTGGAAGGTCGTTTTAGGAAAAGAACCAGGTGCCAGTACGTGGATAAATGTGGCTTTTGTATATCAGCTGTATATTCAGATGGGTAGCCCTGTTGTTCTGAAGCAATGGGACGTTGGAGGCTTCAAGGTGCTTTGGGACTCAGACGTTGTTCTTCAGTTGTGTAGTGGATGCCGCATGAGAACGATTGAGGATGCATTCAGAGAGCAGCCAGGTGTGCAGTGCATTCTACCGCTTCCCAGTTACCAGCATTTCCCGCAAAATGTAATGGTGTGATAATTACAATAATGGCACTGCGGGAGTAAAAACAGGCTGAAGAGAGCATCACATGACCGAACTGCGAGTAGGTGAGATCACAGTTCACAAATCCACGGACAGCAAGGGCTGCCCAGGCCTGCCCTTTGTCCCCAACAGCAGGGACCCAAACCAAGTGCTGAATGCGTTTCCCTCCACTCCTCCGTTTTCTCCTCACATCAGCAACCCTGGCGCTTGAGAGAGTGGCTGGCCCAGGAACACTGTGGCAGAGTGGGGATTTCTCCCATATTGTGGTCTGTCTAACCATGACACCACGCTGGCTTCCTGAACTGAAGAGTGGTATGAGCAAGACCTGGGTTCAAGTCTCCACTCAAGCAGAAAATAAAGCTCACAGGTTGCGGGAGGCTCAGTCACACTCTCCCAGCTGGACTTTGCAGGGTCTGTGAGGATAAGCAGATACACTGAGTTCCATGGAGGAAGGGTGCGCTAAAACTCGGGCAGGCTCGAGACCCGGATGGTTGTGCGCAGGGGTGGGATTCTAGCAGGAGCTCCTTTGCATATTAGGCCACACACCCCTGATGCAGCCAATCCTCTCAAGAGTTTACAAGGCTCTTTTTTATAAGCTCTTGGAGGATTGGCTACATCAGCGGGGTGTGGCCTAATATGCAAAGGAGCTCCTGCTAGAATCCCACCCCTGGTTGTACATATCAGTAGGCGAGAACTGGCTTGTATGCTAAAAGGGATGCCTTCCTCCACCCATCCCAACAGACATTTCAAGGTGTGTGTGGGAGGGGGGGTTATACAAAGACTGGGACTGCTGAAATATTGTTGTATCCACTGTGCTGGAAACAAACAGTGGGGACGCAAGGCAATGAATTGCAAAACCCCTTCGAGTGATAAGCAAACTTCTGAATGTATCAAGCAAAAGCTTAAATGCACCACTGCCATGGCTGAGCAAAGACAAGGCACTCTCAAGGAAATAAACGCAGCGGCTTCTCTCTCTCCCTTCTGTACCCTCCGTTTGCCTGCAAGCCAGACGCAGGATACTCCCGATAGAGGAATGTCTCTGAAAATGAAGATAATTTTGTGTTTCGGCTCCAAGAGCCACCCGTTTATATCTGCCCAAGCAATTATAATTTATTTTTAATCAGAAGAACCACAGCTTCAGCGTTGTTCCCTATTTACACAACTTCGTTCCCATGAAAAACTCCTCGTAGTTCTATTGGATTGCAAGGGCGACGTCCATATTCCCATACTCACCCGGCTTGGTTTTCCCCCTCTGTCTGATGATAAGTCTCTGAACTTGCTTTTCTCTCCATAGAAAGAAGAGCTATTCTGTCTGAAGAAGCAGAATACAGAATGGCTGACTTCTGTGTGGCAGGAGGCTCTGCCCAGAGGTTACTAATTCTGGAGCTCTGCCTGCACAGTCTAGTAATAGTAGGAAGTTTATTTGGCTGGTCATAAGCCGTGACAGCCTTTTCGCTGAATAAATGCTTGTTGTGGTTTCAACAGACTTGCTTTTGCTCATCTGCTCTCCCCACGCCTTGCTCATGGCATTTGGTGAGTACAGAAGCCCTGCCTGGTTGGTCTCTTAGGCTGAGGATTTTCAAGCAGTGACTGATTTCACGCTAGGCTTGTTCCAGGTGGAGAGCCCTTTTGCTTCTCTTGGTTTTCACACAAGCTGCCTTGGTGCTTTCGAGTTGTCGCGCTGCTTTTCCTTGGCAAGCAGAAACCGCTTGTCAGAGGATCTCGCTTGCTGCGGAATAGCGGGGCGCCAACTCGCAGCTCCGGGGCAGCTTGCGCGAAAACGGAGAGAAGCCCTGGGAGCAAAAGGGCTCTCCAGCCGGAACAAGCCTAGTGTGAAATCGGTGTTTGTTCCACATCTGGAGGGGGTGTTAGCTTTCTTCTCTTCTTCCTGTCTTCTTCCACCCGGGAAATATTTCTGCTGAGAAAACGCGATTGTTTAAGAAGCGCTCAATTCCTAAGAATACAGTCCCTGTAAAAGAGCTTGGGGGATGTTTTCTGGTCATTGTTTCAGAGGATAGCCCCGTCAGTCCATAGAACAGCTGTGCTCGAGCCCCGTAGCACCTTAGAGACCGAGAAGGGTTTGGGGGTATGAGTTTTCAAGTCAGTTCTAGCTGCTATTCCAGTCATAGTATCTATTTGTGGGTTTTTATTTTATTTTATTAAAACCCCAGTGATATTAATCTGGGAAATGTATTTGGCATTCTCAGCCGTGTCAAATCATGTGACCTTGACTCACAGGAACAGTTTTGGACTGCTTTCAGCTCTTGCATGGTGAGAATCTTTCGTGTTCAGAATTGGGTACCTTTTTGACAGAGGCTAAAGCTAAAGCTGGCGATTCGTGACTTCGCACTGCAATTCGTAACTGTATTGAAAACCTTTTGGGGAATATTGACCTAGTCTTTGAGCAATGTGTAGCTGTAGTCTGGGGGGCGTTTGGGGTCAGTACTCTTTCTCTGTGTAAAGGGTTATCAAGTCTCAGCTGGTTTTTGGTGGCCCCAGTGAGGGGTTTTCAAAGCAAGTGGTTAGGCAGAGATGATTTGCGATTGGCTTCCTTCGCAAAGCCTTCTTTGGCGGTCTGGGGATGGAGAGCGGTCAGCCCTGCTGAGCTTCCGAAATCTGATTCGATTGGACTGTATTATACCGTTCCCCATCCCCAGATCAGTTCTGCTGGGTGGATTATTCATAAGCAAGTGACCCGGGCCTCATTAAGGCAAGAAGTCCTCTCTGAGTTTGGTTGGATAAACATACAGAGTAGAGGTCAATCAGTGGATCTTAGCCACAGCGTATTGTTGGAACTCTCTGTCTGGGGCAGTGATGCTCTGTGTTCTTCTGTTTTAAACAATTTTATTGATAACGTATGGTAATAATTTCCGTTAATAACTTCTTTTCATCTATCCCATATGCTTCTTTCTAATCACCCCTCCCCCCCGTTACTTGACCCCCGCCAGTGTTATTTACTCAAAATACTAACATTAAAAGGTACAGTTAATTACTAAGAACTAAAATTACGGTAACATTCTTCTTTCTTCTAAAGTTTAATCATTATCAAAAATTGTCCAAAGTCCTTTTACTTTCCACTTGTCTTCTACATAACTTCTAAATTTTTCCACTCCCTTTTAAAATCTTCTAAATCATAGTCTCTTAAAGTTCTTGTTAATTTGTCCATCTCACTCCATGTCATAACATTTACAATCCAATCCCATTTGTCTGGTATTTTTTCTTGCTTCCATAACTGCGCATATAGTGTCCTAGCAGCTGAAAGCAAGTACCAAATTATAGTTCTATCTTCTTTTGGAAATTTTTCCATTTGTAATCCCAACAGAAAAGTCTCTGCAGCTTTCTTGAATTCATATCCCAAGATGCTAGAAATTTCCTGTGATGCTCTGTATTCTTGGTGCTTGTGGGGAGGGGCCCAGTGGGAGGGCTTCTAGTGTTCTGGCCGCACTGATGGACCTCCTGATGGCACCTGGTTTTTTTTGCCTACTGTGTGAGACCGTGTGTTGGACTGAATGGGCCATTGGCCCTGAGCCGCTTCGGTGGGAAGGGGGGGATATAAATTGAAATATATAAATAGATAGATAGATAGATAGATAGATAGATAGATAGATAGATAGATAGATAGATAGATAGATAGGCCTGATCCAACATGGCTTCTCCTATGTTATGTCTGGGGCACTGATGCTCTATATTCTGGGAGCTTGGGGGGGGGCAAAAAATTGGAGGGTTTCTAGTGTCCTGGCCCCACTGATGGACCTCCTGATGGTGCCTGGGTTTTTTGGCCCCTGTGTGACATAGAGTGTTGGACTGGATGGGCCATTGGCCTGATCCAGTATGGCTTCTCCTATGTTCTTATGTCTGGGGCAGTGATGCTCTGTATTCTTGGTGCTTGGCGGGGCACAGTGGGAGGGCTTCTAGTGTCCTGGTCCCACTGATGGACCTCCTGATGGCACCTGGGTTTTTTGGCCTCTGTGTGACAAAAGAGTGTTGGACTGGATGGGTCATTGGCCTGATCCGACATGGCTTCACTTATGTTCTTATGTCTGGGGCAGTGATGCTTTATATTCTGGGAGCTTGGGGGGGCAACAGTTGGAGGGTTTCTAGTGTCCTGGCCCCACTAGTGGACCTCCTGATGGCATGTGGGGTTTTTATTCATTGTGTAACACAGTGTGTTGGACTGGATGAGCCGTTGGCCTGATCCAACAAGGCTTCTCTTATGTTCTTCTGTCTGGGGCAGTGATACCATGTAGTCTTGGTGCTTGGGTGGGGGGCACAGTGGGAGGGCTTCTAGTGTCCTGGCCCAACTGATGGACCTCCTGATGGCACCTGGTTTCTTTGGCCACTGTGTGACACAGAGTGTTGGACTGGATGGGCCACTGGCCTGATCCAACATGGCTTCTCTTATGTTCTTATGTGACACAGAGTGTTGGACTGGATGGGCCACTGGCCTGATCCAACATGGCTTCTCTTATGTTCTTATGTGACACAGAGTGTTGGACTGGATGGGCCATTGGCCTGATCCAACAGGGCTTCTCTTATGTTCTTATGTGATACAGAGTGTTGGACTGGATGGGCCACTGGCCTGATCCAACAAGGCTTCTCTTATGTTCTTCTGTCTGGGGCAGTGATGCCATGTAGTCTTGGTGCTTGGGTGGGGGGCACAGTGGGAGGGCTTCTAGTGTCCTGGCCCAACTGATGGACCTCCTGATGGCACCTGGTTTCTTTGGCCACTGTGTGACACAGATTGTTGGACTGGATGGGCCACTGGCCTGTTCTAACATGGCTTCTCTTATGTTCTTATGGTTACATCCTATTTAGATTCTGTATTGAATGTCAAAACCCTTTACTCGAGGGTAAGCAGGGAAAAGAGCAGGCCCTTACCACATGACTGCTTCTCCACAAAGGTTTTGAAATGCCATCCCCCCCCCCCAAAAAAAAGAAAAGAAAGAAAAGAAAGCGCTGAGATGCTGGCTGCGCTTCCTCAGGTTCTCCACTGAGATTGTCAACATCAGCGACTGATGCAAATGGAAGTTCTCCATGTGCCAGCAGGACAGATCCCTCCCTTGTAGGTGGTTAGTGGCATCTCCTAAGGGCAGCTGTTTTTTAGCCGGTTGTTGGATACTGACTGTGCAGTAGAGACGCCTGCTTCGTGCCGGAGCCCGAGTTGTAAACCAGCCCAGCGTAAACAGCCACACCCCCTCCAGTATCATAAAAGCCTTCCTTTTAAATAATCATTCAGTATAAAGCCAGGTACACTTCAATAAAACGTTTCTATAAACGTTAAAGAGCTCTTTGGTGAGAGAACCTGCTGTTAACAGTGTTGCGGAGAAAACTCAGGTCTGATCAAGGCTTGAGCTGAAGTCGTCATCGCTCCAGATAAATTTGGATTGTGTTTTGTTAAGGCCTTGAGTGCACAAATGGAAAAATAACCATCACAGAATGTCAGTTATGCTGGGTAAGCTGAAGGTCCCTGCTTTCTCTCTCTGCAGGCTGTGTTTTGGGAACGGCAGTGCTTTTGATTACTGGGGGAAAGAATTCAAAAGGTGCCCTTACTTTCAAAGTACAAAATTTTGGGCTGTAGGACACCTTACTGGTGTGGGGCCCAGTTTGAAAAGGGCAGCATCCGCTCAGGTTTTTTCCTCCACTTTGGCTGCCGAACTGAGGCTTTTGGGGAGATGGGAAGCATCCATCCATCGCCCTTGAGTTATCCGCTGTCCACGTCATTAGTACATTCTTTCTCATACCAAGTCTGGTACAGTCTTCTCGGAAAAGGTTCAGTCCAAGCAGGTTAGCAAATGGTCGTGAGTCCGCAAAAGATTTACCTGTCCAAGGTTAGCATATGGTCTGGGTTGCCCTACAGAGACCGCAAGAGAGTTTTCCCTGCTTTCCCTTGAATGTAATAACTTGTGTCATTCGATTTTGACAATAGTGGTTGACAAGCCAAAACTGTAGGAGACATGTAAAATACCTTTAATTTTTTGTTTATATCCCCTTGGGGCACTCTGCCACTTAAGGCTTTGCACGTTAGCAGGATATAAACTCTTCGGAGAGCCAGTTCGGCGTAGTGGTTAAGTGTGCAGACTCTTATCTGGGAGAACCGGGTTTGATTCCCCACTCCTCCACTTGCACCAGCTGGAAGGGCCTTGGGTCAGCCAGAGCTCTGGCAGAGGTTGTCCTTGAAAGGGCAGCTGCCGTGAGAGCCCTCTCAGCCCCACCCACCTCACAGGGTGTCTGTTGTGGGGGGAGAAGATATAGGAGATTATAAACTGCTCTGAGTCTCTGATTCAGAGAGAAGGGCAGGGTATAAATCTGCAATTCTTCTTACGCAGTTTACTAAGATAAACAAACAAGAGAAATTGATGAAAAGAAGTTATTGAAAGGTAAAATGGTTATCAACTAGATAACAGCCCTTCATTGTTGTTTTATTATTCTACTATTGTAATGCTGTATTTATGTTATGTGAGCCGCCCTGAGCCTGCTTCGGCGGGGAGGACGGAATATAATTTTAAAAATTATTATTATCCTTTTCAATCTGGCTTTCAAGGCCGGCATTCAGGATAGAGGTGGCATTCTTGGTGCTGCTGGACAACCTCCGTCTTCAGACGGATAAAGGGAACGTGTCTTTATTGCTGTTGTAGGAGCTGTTCTATCAGGAGCCTTTTATATTGGAAGCCATATGCTGCTGAGATGCCTAGAACGTGTGCATTCAGCTAAATCCAAACAACAAAAAATTCCTTATCGGTATTTTCCAGATATTCTTTCCCATCATCTCCCTGTACAAACCCCCACGGCAGTTCCGGTTCTCCCAAGTTCCTTCTCTCCATCTGCTCTTCAAAACAAGTCAGAACACCCCTTGTCCAGTTTTTTTCATAGCGGCACCATAGAAGAGCATGCTTGAAAATGTTCAAAAAGCTCAGAGCTCTACAGCGTTCAGAAGGAATTGCAAAACAGTGTTATGCAGAAGAGCACATGGTAATGGCTGAATTCTGGTCCGGTTCTGGCCCTCTCGCTTTGCTGTTTTTAGATGCTTCATTGTTTCAAATTTGATTCTTAAAATATGGTTATCCGCTTTGAGATCCTGTTTAGGGAGAATGGCAGTTATACAAAGATTTGGCAGCGTTGTTTTTAAATCCTCTCTCACACAAGGGAGGGTTATTGTGATATGCAGCTCCAAGCAAAAGGTAACATTCATGGATTTTGGGGCAAGGGGTCTCAGGTGGATTTTACCTTTCAATAACTTCTTTTCATCAATTTCTCTTGTTTGTTTATCTTAGTAAACTGCATAAGAAGAATTGCAGATTTATACCCTGCCCTTCTCTTTGAATCAGAGACTCAGAGCAGCTTATAATCTCCTATATCTTCTCTCCCCACAACAGACACCCTGTGAGGTGGGTGGGGCTGAGAGGGCTCTCACAGCAGCTGCTCTTTCAAGGACAACCTCTGCCAGAGCTCTGGCTGACCCAAGGCCATTCCAGCAGGTGCAAGTGGAAGAGTGAGTAATCAAACCTGGTTCTCCCAGATAAGAGTCCGCGCACTTAACCACTACACCAAACTGGCTCGCTTATTATAGGGAGGCTCATGACCCCTGGGGGGGGGGGGCAAGGTTCCTCTTCAGCTACCCAAGAGAAGCGACCGACGGGGCTCCTGCGTCCTCCTCTGGTGATCGTTTTCTCTACTCCTTTGGGGAGAGGGTTGTTTTGTTCATCTAGTTACCCACCTGGAGTCCCAGTGAGAAAAGTGAACTATAAAGGAAGTAAGCCAACAAATAAGAACATAAGAGAAGCCGTGTTGGATCAGGCCAGTGACCCATCCAGTCCAACACTCTGTGTGACACAGTGGCCAAAAAACCCAGATGGCATCAGCAGGTCCACCAATGAGGCCAGGACACTAGAAGCCCTCTCACTATGCCCCCCCCCCCAAAACCAAGAATATGGAGCATCACTGCTCCAGACAGAGAGTTCCAACAATAGCTACTGATGGACCTCCGCTCAGTATGTTGATCCAATCCCCTCTTGAAGTTGGCTATGCTGGCAGCCGCCGCCACCTCCTGTATTTTCCAGATATTCTTTCCCATCATCTCCCTGTGAGGTGGGTGGGGCTGAGAGGGCTCTCACAGCAGCTGCTCTTTCAAGGACAACCTCTGCCAGAGCTCTGGCTGACCCAAGGCCATTCCAGCAGGTGCAAGTGGAAGAGTGAGTAATCAAACCTGGTTCTCCCAGATAAGAGTCCGCGCACTTAACCACTACACCAAACTGGCTCGCTTATTATAGGGAGGCTCATGACCCCTGGGGGGGGGGGCAAGGTTCCTCTTCAGCTACCCAAGAGAAGCGACCGACGGGGCTCCTGCGTCCTCCTCTGGTGATCGTTTTCTCTACTCCTTTGGGGAGAGGGTTGTTTTGTTCATCTAGTTACCCACCTGGAGTCCCAGTGAGAAAAGTGAACTATAAAGGAAGTAAGCCAACAAATAAGAACATAAGAGAAGCCGTGTTGGATCAGGCCAGTGACCCATCCAGTCCAACACTCTGTGTGACACAGTGGCCAAAAAACCCAGATGGCATCAGCAGGTCCACCAATGAGGCCAGGACACTAGAAGCCCTCTCACTATGCCCCCCCCCCAAAACCAAGAATATGGAGCATCACTGCTCCAGACAGAGAGTTCCAACAATAGCTACTGATGGACCTCCGCTCAGTATGTTGATCCAATCCCCTCTTGAAGTTGGCTATGCTGGCAGCCGCCGCCACCTCCTGTGGCAGTGAATTCCACACGTTAATCACCCTTCGGGTGAAGAAGGACTTCCTTTTATCCATTTTAACCTGTCTGCTCAGCAATTTCATCGAATGCCCACGAGTTCTTGTATTGTGAGAAGAGGAGAAAAGTACTTCTTTCTCTTATGCATGAACAAAATGTCTCTGGCTTGTCTGGATGAAGAGAAAAGAAGGGCCAATCAGACCCCCCCCCCCCGGCCCCATTTCCTGGGGGGACGGCTCCTCGTCTGCTTTGGTTCTTGATTGACGAAGCTGTCCGATTGCTGAGTGGAAGTAACAGGTGGTTCCCGCTCCACCCTCCAGTGCTACTTATCCCAGAAGATGGATATTACCTTCAGTGTACGTTTTGTGGCTCCGTCCAGGAACCGCCGTCTCACAAAATCCTCTTAAAGATGGCAACACGGAGCCACAGAAAGGCCCAAATGCACCAAAGCCACAGAAAGGCCAAATGCACCAAAGCGCAAACTGGGACTACTGGACTCACACAGCCGAGTCAAACCCCGCACAGTTCCTGACCCATGGGCAGAGAGCAGTTACAGAGAAAATCCGTTCCACATGACTTGCCCCACACATTCCTCCAGCCCCCACCCTTAACGGCTTGTGGGGCAGCCATGCTACCACTTCTTGCTAGCAAACCTGCAGCATCGCCTTCGGCTGGAACAGAGAGTAAGTGGTAAAGCCGAGAAAGATGGCAGAGAAGAGGCCCTTCGACTAGCAAGCTACTTGAACAGGAGTCTGTTACGACTTAAGGCCCTGAAAAGTTGCAGGAATGTCCAGTGCAATGAACGAGCTGCTTACATAAGCTAGCTAGCTCAATAGCAATACGCATGAGATATCCCGGAGAGAAGTCAAAGCACCACCGGGTTGAGGCAATTCTGGAAGGCAAGAGCGTGTTTACAGTCAACAATGTCAATCACAAACTCTCATGACTCACGCTGGCCTTTGGCATTTTGCACGTCAAGACTCAAAGAACCAGAGGAGGAGAGCAGACGAAGGAGAAGAAGAAATTGGATTTATATCCTGCCCTCTACTCCGAATCTCAGAGAGGCTCTCAACTTCCTTTATCTTCCTCCCCCACAGCAGACACCCTGTGAAATGGGTGGGGCTCAGAGAGCTCTCCCAGAAGCTGCCCTTTCAAGGACAGAGTCTCAGAGCGGCCTACAATCTCCTTTCCCTTCCTCCCCCACAACAGACACCCTGTGAGGTGGTTGGGGCTGAGAGGGCTCTCCCAGAAGCTGCTCTTTCCAGGACAGAGACTCAGAGTGGCCTACAATCTCCTTTCCCTTCCTCCCCCACAACAGACACCCTGTGAGGTGGTTGGGGCTGAGAGGGCTCTCCCAGAAGCTGCCCTTTCAAGGACAGAGACTCAGAGCGGCCTACAATCTCCTTTCCCTCCCCCCCCACAACAGACACCCTGTGAGGTGGGTGGGGCCGAGAGAGCTTTTTACAGCAGCTGTCCTTTCAAGGACAACTCTCGGGAGAGCTATGGCTGACCCAAGGCCGTTCCAGCAGGTGCAAGTGGAGGAATGGGGAATCAAACCCGGTTCTCCCAAATAAGAGTCCTCACACTTAACCACGACACCAAGCTGGAGGACAGTTAAGAGGACAGGAGGACAGTTAGCCATTACATGCGCACCCAATTTTGTGGCGCGAGACAAGTTCAAAACTGTAGGTTGTTGCGAAGCAGACAATATCACACTATAAGTCAGCTAGCACAACATTCTGACAGATAGCGATGACCTTGAGAGACAGAGACTGTTGGAAGGCCCACGTACTTTCGTTTCCCAGTAGCAAAGCAGGTGTTTCAGAACAGCGCAGGAATAAACGCAACATTAACATGGCAGGGGATCTTGACAACTTCTATGTGTTATTAGGTTGGTCCTAATAAAGGTATTTATTTAATTCATTTGTATTCGATCTTCTCTCCAGTGGGGTCCCAGAGTAGCTTACAAGGTTCTCTTCTCTTCCATTTTATCCTCATCACAACTGACAGTGTATGACTGGCCCAGGTCTCATGGCACAATTTGGGGATTCAAATCCAGATCTGCTAGAAGCTAGCCTGATGCTCTTAGCCTGATGGGGGCACATTCGGCCGGGTCTTCGGACTCTGCACTGGCTTCCAGTAATGTACCGAGTTCGGTACAAGGTGCTGGTCATTACCTTTATAGCCCTATATCGCCTGGGACCTGCCTACCTGAAGGACCGTCTCTCCCCATATGTTCCCCAGAGAGTACTGAGATCGGGAACCCAAAACCTTATCGCCATCCCCGGGCCAAAAGAAGCTCGCCTAAAATCTACTAGGGGCAGGGCCTTCTCTGTTATGGCCCCTACATGGTGGAATCAGCTGCCGGAGGACGTGAGGGCCCTGCGGGACCTTGTTCAGTTCCGCAGGGCCTGTAAGACAACCCTCTTCCGGCTAGCCTATACCTAACTGATATGAGAAACTAAATGTAGCTTTACCAGACTCCTCTTATACATACTGTTGTAATGTTTAATGTTTCTAAGGTTTTAAATGTTTTAAATGCTTATATATCTAAATGTTAGTTTAATTTTATGTTTGACTTTCTGTTGTGAGCCGCCCTGAGCCACTCCGTGGAAAGGCGGGATATAAATCATAAATAAATAAAATAAAAATAAAACCACACTGGCCCTCTCATATACTACGTGGATGGTGTTTCTGACCCGCCTTGAGTAAGTCTAGCTTGTGATCTTTTAGAACCTAATGATGGGATGGAGGAAGACTCTATCCGCTAGACTGCTCTTCCATTTCACAATATTTTGTGTTGGGAATGGTTAACTTTTGGGATGCCTTTCAGTATTGCCTTTAAAGGCACAAGATCTCCAAAGTGTTTCTTTAAAAGAGTGGGAAAATTCCATGGGTTGATTTACGAGGCAACCTGAATTCGAGGCCAGAAAAATCTTGTTGAGCAGCCAGGCATTGCAAGGTTAATATTTTTTATTAGTAAATAAATGGTCTGGTCTGATGAGCAGCCGTGTTAACAGCTGAGGACGGCCTCGGTGAACCTAACTTCCATAATATCTCCCCAGCCCCGTGCAGAGACGTGTTGCCCTCTGTTCAAGAAATCACCCAAACGTCTCAGTGTTTGCCCTCCCTCCCTTTGTGGAAAGCCAGCTGCAGACTCAAAGCTCGCAGGAAGGAGGGGGCTGGAAGTACAACTCTCCAGCTCCAAGCACAGAGCTATGCAAATCCCTCTGGCTGGAGTCACACAAGGGCTTCCCGTTCCCCACCTTGCTAGAAGGTTGCACCCAAAAGGGGCAGAAACTGCTAAGAACCAGAGGGCTAGAAAGGAGACTCTTAAAACAGGCTATAAATTCCCAGGTTATGAGGAAGGAAGGAAGGAAGGAAGGAAGGAAGGAAGGAAGGAAGGAAGGAAGGAAGGAAGGAAGGAAGGAAGGAAGGAGAAGACTGCAGATTTATACCTTGCCCTTCTCTCTGAATCAGAGACTCAGAGCAGCATACAATCTCCCATATCTTCCTCTATAACAGATACCCTGTGAGGTGGGCGGGGCTGAGAGAGCTCTCCCAGAAGCTGCCGTTTCAAGCATGGAGTCTCAGAGTGACCTACAATCTCCTTTCCCTTCCTCCCCCACAACAGACACCCTGTGAGGCAGGTGGGACTGAGAGAGCTCTCCCAAAAACTGCCCTTTCACAGGCAGAGTCTCAGAGCAGCCTACAATCTCCTTTCCCTTCCTCCCCCACAACAGACACTCTGTGAGGTAGGTGGGGCTGAGAGAGCTCTCCCAGAAGCTGCCTGTTCAAGGACAGAGTCTCAGAGCGGCCTACAATCTCCTTTCCCTTCCTCCCCCACAACATCTCCCCATAAGATGTTGTTAGCCGCCCTGAGCCTGCCTAGGCGGCCTACAATCTCCTTTCCCTTCCTCTCCCACAACAGACACCCTGTGAGGTGGGTGGGGCTGAGAGGGCTCTCACAGCAGCTGCCCTTTCAAGGACAACTCCTGCGAGAGCTCTGGCTGACCCAAGGCCATTCCAGCAGGAGCAAGTGGAGGAGTGGGGAATCAAACCTGGTATTCCCAGATAAGAGTCCACACGCTTAACCACTACACCAAACTGGCTCTCTTGTGAAAAGAAGCTCTTTTGTGCTTACCATAAAAAGGCACAAGCTATGAAAGACAGAACATTTACCTGAGGGCTCCCTCTTGCCAAAGGGGTGAGGGACAATGTGGAGAAGTCCCAGCCATTAGGACTAAGATAATGATGAACTGTGACATTGTCAAGGAAAGCTAGCCTGTCTTATATTCTTATATTTGGAATGTTCTAAGCCTGATCTCTGGAAGCATATCAAGTTTAATTGGTTTTGCAATCTGAAGGGCCATAACAGGAAGAAGCAGCGGGTAAACTCATCATCCCTGGTATTCAGCAGCTCAAAAGTAGCAACCACTTCTGTAGGAGCAGCCGCTAGGTCACAGATGTCAAACAGGCAGCCCAGGAGCCGAATCAGGCCCCCAAGCAGCTAGCTCATGTCTGCTTCCTTCTCCCTGTGTCTTGCTTCCTTTTGCATCTCAGCTTGCTTCGCAATGCTTGCTCGATCGCACAGGAGCTAAAGAACAAAGCCTCTGTTTTCTCCATTGGGTGAGGCTCCTCCCCCTGGCCCCCTGGGGAGGGAGGAAAAGAGCCAGAGCTTCATTTGCCCAGCTCCTTGGATCCTGTGGGAGAGATACAAAGAAAGCACCTTTAAGGCCTGCCAGTATTAATGTTTTAAGCATGTTTTATTTTAAATTAAAAAAAATTTTTTTAGTAATTTTTGTCTGCGTCCTTTAAAAAGTTTATGTATCTGCTACCTAATCTTAAATTTCGTAGGCCTGCGAGATAGAGCTGTTCTGCCAGACCTATGGTTGAGGCAGCGGGTGTCCTATTATTCCATCATTTGGCCTCCCTTGTGGTGACATTGTGCTTTATTACAGTGCTATCTTATTGTTATTACCATCGTTTAAGGTGGGCCCACAACTGGTTACTACTGATACGCTGTGCCCTGTCCCCCGGTGGTGCATTTTATTTATTGTTTTTACTGTTTAATTTTAATATGGTGTTTTAACTTTGAAGTGTAGGCTTTTTATTGTTATTATTATATGTTGTGATCCGCCTTGAGCACTTTTAAGGGAAAAGGCGGACTATAAGCCTCCTACTGAATAAATAAATAGGCACACATGGCCCAGTCCGACATGGCGTGGCTCGACGAAGTCTCATTTATGTCAGATACGGCCCTCATAAAAAATGAGTTTGACACCCCTGGGCTAGATGGAGCTAAACATGGGATTCCACAGAGCAGGCGATGAAACTCTGAACATAAGAACATAAGAGAAGCCATGATGGATCAGGCCAATGGCCCATCCAGTCCAACACTCTGGGTGTTTTCGCACTCACCTTCAGCCGGCGCCGCGACCCTCTTGACGACGGAGGATCTGTGCTGATTTCCCACACGAAGCGCTGGAGCAACCAGAAGAGCCGCCAATTTCCGGCGCGAAGCCCGCTCAAACGCAAATCGCCAGGAAGCAGGAAAACGCTTGAGCGGGCTTCGCGCCGGAAATTGGCGGCTCTTCTGGTTGCTCCAGCGCTTCGTGTGGGAAATCAGCACAGATCCTCCGTCGTCAAGAGGGTCGCGGCGCCGGCTGAAGGTGAGTGCGAAAACACCCTCTGTGTCACATAAGAACATAAGAGAAGCCATGTTGGATCAGGCCAGTGGCCCATCCAGTCCAACACTCTGTGTCACAGAAGAACATAAGAGAAGCCATGTTGTATCAGGCCAATGGTCCATCCAGTCCAACACTCTGTGTCACATAAGAACATAAGAGAAGCCATGTTGGAGCAGGCCAATGGTCCATCCAGTCCAACACTCTGTGTCACATAAGAACATAAGAGAAGCCATGTTGGATCAGGCCAATGGCCCATCCAGCCCAACACTGTGTCTCATAAGAACAGAAGAGAAGCCATGTTGGATTGGGCCAGTGGCCCATCCAGTCCAACACTCTGTGTCACATAAGAACATAAGAGAAGCCATGTTGGATCAGGCCAATGGCCCATCCAGTCCAACACTCTGTGTCACATAAGAACATAAGAGAAGCCATGTTGGATCAGACCAATGGCCCATCCAGCCCAACACTGTATCTCATAAGAACAGAAGAGAAGCCATGTTGGATCAGGCCAGTGGCCCCTGCAGTCCAACACTCTGTGTCACATAAGAACATCAGAGAAGCCCTGTTGGATCAGGCCAGTGGCCCATCCAGTCCAACACTCTGTGTTACATAAGAACATCAGAGAAGCCACGTTGGATCAGGCCAGTGGCCCATCCAGTCCAACATTCTGTGTCCCATAAGAACAGAAGAGAAGCCCTGCCACTCCTGTGGCAGTGAATTCCACATGTTAATCACCCTTTGGGGGAAGAAGGACTTCCTTTTATCTGTTTTAACTCAACTGCTCAGCAATTTCATCGAATGCCCACGAGTTCTTGTATTGTGAGAAAGGGAGAAAAGGACTTCTTTCTCTACCTTCTCCATCCCATGCATAATCTTGTCAACCTCTATCATGTCACCCCTCAATCAACGTTTCTCCAAGCTAAAGAGCCCCAAGCGTTTTAACTTTTCTTCATAGGGAAAGTGTTCCAAACCTTTAATCATTCTAGTTGCCCTTTTCTGGACTTTTCCCAATGCTATAATTTTTCCAGTGCTGAAGAGTCACTGGCGGCAGACATTGTTACCCAGTTTGCTTTTGGCACCCCTGGAAAGTGGGAGGAAGGAGGGCATTGTTGCAGAGCAGAGACACGGAACAGCCATGGGGTCTTCCTGATTCGTGGGGGCCAACCCACAGGAGCAAGGAGGCCTTTGAGTTCATTCCTTCACCCCATGAACTGCGGAAGGAGTGGCGCTTCCTACATCCTTCCCCGCGTGGTGGCGTCAAGCCGAGATCTGGCTCGATCTGCAAGTTTAGGATTGGGGTAATATATTTGCTAAGCTTTACATAGACGGAGGGTGGGAACTTATTTAATCTTTTTTTTGTTGCTGTTGAAATACCAGATCATAATCTCATTTTCCTTGGTATTTATGCCACCCCCGCCCCCACCGTGTTTACAGAGGCAGGCCAGGGGTGGTGGTGTGGCAGAACATATTGTGCCAGGCTGGACCACAAGATCACGGGGGGTGACGTTTTGCTACTGCAGCCGTTTCCTTGCTTTCCAGAAGAGCTGTGAGTCTCAGGAAGCTCGCCGTGCAGTCCTGTGCAGAACTACTCCAGTCGAAGCCCATGGGACCGAATGGGCTCCAGTTGGCATAACTCTACTAGAGATTCCTTTGCCTGGCCCTTCAGGCAGGAACAATTTCAGCACTAAGTGCCTGTTTGGTGTAGTGGTTAAGTGTGCAAACTCTTATCTGGGAGAACCGGGTTTGATTCTCCACTCCTCCACTTGCACCTGCTGGAATGGCCTTGGGTCAGCCATAGCTCTGGCAGAGGTTGTCCTTGAAAGAGCAGCTACTGTGAGAGCCCTCTCCAGCCCCACCTACCTCACAGGGTGTCTGTTGTGGGGGAGGAAGGGAAAGGAGATTGTGAGCCGCTCTGAGACTCTTTGGAGTGGAGGGCGGGATATAAATCCAATATCTTCTTCTACTTCTTTGTATTTATAGTTACCACCAGGCCCTGAATTCAGCAGGAGCTCACAGGAGCACAGCTCCTGAACCTTTCCGAGGGTTCCCCCTCCTCCAGAGAGCCAGTTTGGTGTAGTGGTTAAGTGTGCGGACTCTTATCTGGGAGAGCCGGTTTTGATTCCCCATTCCTCCACTTGCACCTTCTGGAATGGCCTTGGGTCAGCCAGAGCTCTAAGTGTGCAGACTCTTATCTGGGAGAACCGGGTTTGATTCCCCACTCCTCCACTTTCACCTGCTGGAATGGCCTTGGGTCAGCCAGAGCTCTCGTAGGAGTTGTCCTTGAAATGGCAGCTGCTATAAGAGCTCTCTCAGCCCCACCCACCTCATAGGATATCTGTTGTGTGTGGGGGGAGGGGGAGGTAAAGGAGATCGTGAGCCGCTCTGAGACTCTTGAGTGGAGGGTGGAATATAAATTCAATGTCGTCGTTGTCTTCTCCTCCTCCCCACCTTCCTTGTCCATTGAATAGTAGGTGCAGCTGCATAACAATCCCTGTATTAGGAGAGCGGGCAGCAAACCAGCCACCAAGGGCTTTGCCCACGCCCCCAGCAGCCCACATTAGCCCCTGGAGAAGCCATGCCACCTTTTTTCCACTGCTTATGTGATTTTGGGTGGCGGGTAGCTTGCTGGCCTTTTGACTGAGGGGTGGGGCCGCCAAAGAGAGCCCCAGGTGATCGAGGCCTGCTTGGGCTGGCTGGATCTCTAGCCAGCCCAAGCAGGCCTCGCTCACCTGGGGCTCTCCTTTCTTGAATCGGGTGGCTTTTGGCTGTTGGGGGTGGGCGGCATATCCTAATGAATTATGCTAATGAGCTCCACCCCCTACTTTTCTACAAAACGACCCCTGGTTACCCCACCTATCGCCAAAGGGCTCAAGGCAGCTCACGGCAAAGAATCAATTGCGTTTAAAATAAGACTGCTATAAAACACTTAAAAAATAATCCACAAATCCCCCCCAAACTAAATAGGCACAAACAACATTATCTTTATTATAAGCCACAAAACCACTGTTAATTGTCCTCCTGGGTAAACCAAAATGGACCCGAAGGCTTTTGTAAATGACGGGGTTTCAAGCTTTCCCAAGAGAGCTCAGAAACGGGGCCTATCCAGAGGCCTAAGAGAAGAAAGAGGCGCTTGCCACGTTTGAGAGTAGCTTCGGGCTGTTGCTGGTTCAAGGGGTTACTCATTACAGAACTGGGCTGGCTTCACCATGCAGGATGAGGCTAACCGCAAGCAACACCACAGAATTATGGTTTTGAGCTGAAGTCGGCTGGTGATTAGCAGTGATTATCTATACTGCTCTAAGCAAGTCCAGACTTGAGCGACTGTGACTTGAGGTTTGTTAACACCCCGTGTTTGGTAGTGGCGGTTTTGATGTGCGCTGGACGCCAGGCTGATAGCAGTGCATACTTCTCAAAAAAACTCACCGTGCTAGCAAATTATTATGTCTATTAAATAGTATACAGTTCTTTACAACAGTTCTTCACAGATTTATAAGCACAACAGCTTTTTTGATATCTTTGGAAGGACGGTGGCTCAGTGGTAGAGCATCTGTTTGGTGAGCAAAAGGTCCCAGGTTCAGTCCCTGGCATCTCCAACTAAAAAAGGGTCCAGGCAAAGAGGCATCAAAAAACTCCGCTTGAGACCCTGGAGAGCCACTGCCAGTCTGAGTAGACAAGACTGACTTTAGGGAGAGATGGTGGCTCTGTGGTAAAGCATCTGCTTGGTAAGCAGAAGGTCCCAGGTTCAATCCCCAGCATCTCCAACTAAAAAGAGTCCAGACAAGTAGGTGTGAAAAACCTCAGCTTGAGACTCTGGAGAGCTGCTGCCAGTCTGAGTAGACAAGACTGACTTTAGGGAGAGATGGTGGAAAGGAGATTATAGGCCTCTCTGAGACTCTGTCCTTGAAAGGGCAGCTTCTGGGAGAGTCCTCTCAGCCCCACCCGCCTCACAGAGTATCTGCTGTTGGGGAGGAAGGGAAAGGAGATTGTGACTGCTCTGAGACTCTGATTCAGAGAGAAGGGCAAGGTATAAATCTGCAGGTGTCTTCTTCTTCTATACACACTTCCTCAGGCAAAGTGAAATGAAACTTATGACTCTATACATTTTTTATATGCATACTGATAATTTTCATATTTTGAATAAAACATTGTTGGTTTTAATGGTTCCCGGCTGGCCCCCCACTTTGTTCTTTCCATGGTAGTCTTTGCTTGGCGGCTTAAACCGCTCTGAGTCTCTGATTCAGAGAGAAAGGCGGGGTATAAATCTGCAATTCTTCTTCAGTTCTTCTTTGTTTAAAGTATTCATGTAGGTAAAATTGAATTTAGGAGCAGATTTAAATTTTGAAATCGCTGAAAAGTTGAAAATGGCTAAAGAGAGATTCCATCTGTTTTGTCGGTGACGGTAGACTATAGAATATTTCACACATATAAGTGCCGCTGGTCAGATTTCAGCCAGAGCTGGGTCCAGTTGAACCCGCGTAACCCCCGGCCGCCACCTTGTTTTTCTGCCTCCTACCCATGAGCGAGTCTTGTGTAATAGCAGCAGATCATGGAATTAATTAGCTTGCAATGTATTCTTGAACACTAGTTATGTGGTGGGGGTGGAGGGTGGATGTGATAGAAAATTACCTGCTTGGCTATTCATTGGCAAAGGACAACCTCAAAGAGACCAGACTCTTAATGTTTCAAAAGCCTCTTTCCTCCTTCTAAAAGGTAAAGGCAGTCTCCTGTGCAAGCACCAGTTTTTTCCGACGTCGCATCACGGCGTTTTCACGGCAGACTTTTTTACAGGGTGGTTTGCCATTGCCTTCCCCAGTCATCTACGCTCCCCCCCCCCACAAGCTGGGGACTCATTTGACTGATCTCGGAAGGGTGGAAGGTTGAGTCAACCATAAGCTGGTTACCTGAACCCAGCTTCCACTGGGATCGAACAGGATTCCAAACCTCGTGCGTGTGTAGCCTGTGTGTGTTGCATACTGCAATATGAAGAATGTTTCCTTCGTTTGAGCCCTTTTGAGCTTAATAAGGCCCAGATCTTGATGAAGCAGAGTGCCCATCCTCAGACTCCTTGTGTGACTTGATAATACATAAGTTAAAAATTTCTGGCTCAGAGGAAGTAGATGTTCAAGAGAAAGGTTCTTCCCTAGTCTTTTCCACGTCAGGGCAGTTTTCTGTCTGCTGTAAATTTCTTGGTCTTGAGCAATGTTCCCTCTAAGCTGTGGAGTCTTGCGAGCAGAAATCTGACTTTGTGAGTTGTGAGTAACCAATTTGGCTGCTGCATAAATTAGTTTGCTCTGAGGCCATCCTCCCTGAGGTATGACAAAAAATGTGTGTGAGCTGGAGGCTAAAAAACTCCAAGCTAGCTCATACTAACTCAGACCGATTCCCCACTAGCCTTATGCCGCTCAAACTCTCCTCTTCTCCACGGGGCTTCTGTCAGATTTCACACTCTCTGCCCCGGGGATGCAACTAGCTCTGCCTCTTTTGCGCAGCAAACAAGATCCTCTAAAAATCGGTTTCTCTTTGCTGCCCCAAAAAGACAAAGCGACGGGAGTCCCGCAGAGAAGAGGAGCATGAGAGCGGAATAAGGCTAGTGGGGAATCGGTCTCAGTTTAGAGGAAATGCTGCTCTTGAGCATTCTGTCGTGAAATGCTGTGGCCCAAATGGGTTTTTAGTGCCTTAAGGAGAACTAGGCCCAAGAAGTGTGAGCTGAATTTCCTGAATTCAATGAATCAGATCAGCCAGTATCATAATGCCCCTGTATAAATTGATGGTGCGGTCTCATTTGGAATACTGTGCACAATTCTGGTTACTGCACCTCAAAAAAGGATATTATAGCATTGGAAAAAGTGCAGAAAAGGGCAACTAAAATGATTTAAAGTTTGGAACACTTTCCCTATGAAGAAAGGTTAAAACGCTTGAGGCTCTTTAGCTTGGAGAAACGTCGACTGCGGGGTGACATGATAGAGGTCTACAAGATTCTGCATGGGATGGAGAAAGCAGAGAAAGAAGTACTTTTCTCCCTTTCTCACAATACAAGAACTCGTGGGCATTCCATGAAATTGCTGAGCAGTCTAGTTAGAATGGATAAAAGGAAGTACTTCTTCACCCAAGGGGTGATTAACATGTGGAATTCACTGCCACAGGAGGTGGTGGCGGCTACAAGCATAGCCAGCTTTAAGAGGGGATTGGATAAAAATATGGAGCAGAGGTCCATCAGTGGCTATTAGCCACAGTATATTATTGGAACTCTCTGGGGCAGTGATGCTCTGTATTCTTGGTGCTGGGGGGGGGCAAAGTGGAAGGGCTTCTAGCCCCACTTGTGAGCCTCCTGATGGCACTTGTATTTTTTTTCCCAGTGTGTGACACAGAGTGTTGGACTGGATGGGCCATTGGCCTGATCCAATATGGCTTCTCTTATGTTTTTCTGTTTGGGGTAGTGATGCTCGGTATTCTTGGAACTTGAGGGGGCACAGTGGGAGCGCTTCTAGAATCCTGGTCCCACAGGTGGACCTCCTGATGGCACCTGGTTTTTGTGGCGACTGTGTGACACAGAGTGTTGGACTGGATGGGCCATTGGACTGATCCAACAGGGCTTCTCTTACGTTCTTATGTGACACAGAGTGTTGGACTGGATGGGCCATTGGCCTGATCCAACAGGGCTTCTCTTATGTGACTCAGAGTTTTGGACTGGAGGGGCCATTGGCCTGATGCAACAGGGCTTCTCTTCTGTTCTTATGTGACACAGAGTGGTGGACTGGATGGGCCATTGGCTTGATCCAGCAGGGTTTCTCTTATGTTCTTATGTGACACAGAGTGTTGGACTGGAGGGGCCATTGGCCTGATGCAACAGGGCTTCTCTTCTGTTCTTATGTGACACAGAGTGTTGGACTGGATGGGCCATTGGCTTGATCCAGCAGGGCTTCTCTTCTGTTCTTATGTGACAAAGAGTTTTGGACTGGATGGGCCACTGGCCTGGTCCAACATGGCTTCTCTTATGTTCTTATGTGACACAGAGTGTTGGACTGGATGGGCCATTGGCCTGATCCAACAGGGCTTCTCTTATGTTCTTATGTGACTTAAAGTGTTGGACTGGAGGGGCCATTGGCCTGATCCAACATGGCTTTTCTTATGTTCTTATGTTCTGAAAAACTCTTTCAATAGCTGTGTCTATCCCCAAACTATTTTGAGTGATCAAGGAGAGGAACGTCATTTGGGACAGAAGCTCTCCTCCGCTGTGCTTGAACACCTGAGCAAACCTAATGAGCGGTTATCCCCATATTTCCTTCTGCCCTGCATTCTGTGAATTTTGAACTGTCCTCTCCCCCTCCCCCCCAGTACAGTTCGCTTGGTCTGCTGTCAAAATGAGCAGGTGTGAGTGGGGGACAGGTTTTTTCGCTTTTAGCTGACATCAGTCTTGGCTTCCTTGGAGTAACTTACCTTATAAACAGGCCAGGGCTATAGCCAAGATTTCAGGTTTGGTGGGCCCCACAGCAGAATTTGTTGTTGGGGGGGGGCACCTGGTTTGGTGGCCCTGAGCTCTCCACACTGTAAGCTGCCTTGAGAGCCAGTTTGGTGTAGCGATTAAGGGTGCGGACTCTTATCTGAGAGAACAGGGTTTGATTCCCCACTCCTCCATTTGCAGCTGCTGGAATGGCCTTGGGTCAGCCATAGCTCTCATAGGAGTTGTCATTGAAAGGGCAGCTGCTGCAAGAGCTCTCTCAGCCCCACCTACCTCACAGGGTGTCTTTGTGGGGGAGGGAAGGGAAAGGAGATTGTAGGCCTCTCTGAGACTCTGTCCTTGAAAGGGAAGCTTCTGGGTGAGCTCTCTCAGCCCCACCCATCTCACAGGGTGTCTGTTGTGGAGGGAGAAGATAAAGGAGATTGTGAGCTGCTTGGAGACCCTGAAATTCAGAGTGGAGGGCGGGATATATATCCAGTGTCTTCTTCTTCTTCTTCTTGAGTTCCACGAGCTAACTCCCCTTCATGCCTGGGCAGTCACAGCAGCTCTGCTCCCCCCACCCCTTTCTTATGTGCCCCCCTCTCATAGAGAGAGTGACCTCTTGAACCTCCCGCCCCCTGCCCTTGCTCTGCATGCTCTGTTAGGGAAGGAGGGCGAGAAAAAAGCGAAAAGACCAGCAGGAATGCTGCCACTTGTGTAGCGTGGCGATTAGCAAAGGGGACAGAATGGGGATTCTCCAATGGACGGCCCATACAATTGGTAGGGGGGAGGGTTGAAAGGACGGGCCTGGCCCCGCTCGGCTCCACTGTAGCTACAGGCCTGAAACAGGCCCTTACTAAATGAGGTTTCTAAGTTGGGATGTTTGCTGGTTGGAGAATATGGGATTTTTTGGTTTGTTTTTTTTAGTGAATTTCTATTTCACCCTGCCCCACGAATGGGCTCAGAGCAGACTACAAAATACAACATCACAACACTTTAAGACATTAAAAATCAATAAAAGCAATATATTAAAACAAGTAGAAGCCTCCTGGTTCAGAGCAGAAGGGTATAAGTTAGAAAAATTTCCAGCTGGCCACTATTAAAGATGTCATATTTCAATTGGGCCTCACTGTACTGCTAGTATAACAGAAATGGGTCTGGGGAAAGTAGCCAACGTTCCAACTTACAAAACGTTGCAGCTGGAAATTGTAATATCCCCATGTGGAAATGTACTTACAAATGAAGATCTGTCTGCATGTTGTTGGCATTAAAAAAACCCACCGAACTTGGAATGTTTTCTTAAAAACTCTTTTTGTCGTTTCTGCTTCTTGCCCAGTTTGTGACAGCATCGACATCCGGAACAACATGACCAAGTTCAGTTTGCTTGAAAATTGTACTGTAATTGAGGGACACCTGCAGATCTTGCTGATGTTCAAAACCAAGGCTGCGGACTTCCGGGATCTCAGCTTCCCGAAACTGACCGTGATCACGGACTACTTGCTGCTGTTCCGGGTCTATGGCCTAGAGAGCTTAAAAAAGCTGTTCCCCAACTTGACCGTCATCCGAGGGACTCACCTCTTCTTCAACTACGCCTTGGTCATCTTTGAGATGGTTCACTTGAAGGAGATTGGCCTCTATAGCCTTATGAACATCACCCGCGGCGCTGTGAGGATAGAGAAGAACGACGAACTCTGCTATTTGTCCACCATTGACTGGTCTCGGATTTTGGATTCTGCAGAAGACAACTACATTAAGTCCAACAAGGACGACAAGGAGGAGTGCGGAGACATGTGCCCCGGAGTGGCGCAGGGGAAAGGCAGCTGCCCGCCTACTGTCATCAACGGCATTTTCATCGAGCGCTGCTGGACCCATGAGCATTGCCAGAGAGGTAGGGCCGTTCGACAAGGTTTATTTATTTATTTATTCCGTAACTTATATCCCGCCCTTCCCACAAGTGGCTCAGGGCGGCTTACAACAAATAATAAAACAATAAAATCGGAACAAATTAATACATTTAAATTCAAACATTTAAAACCTAAAAACCTTAAAATTTTACATTTTACATTAAAACCGTGCAGTATAATCACAAAAATCTAAGATCTAGAAAGCTACATTTGTCCAGTCAGGCGTAGGCTAACCGGAAGAGGGTCGTCTTACAGGCCCTGCGGAACTGAGTAAGATCCCGCAGGGCCCTCACCTCTTCCGGTAGCTGGTTCCACCACATAGGGGCCGTTGTGGAAAAGGCCCTGTCCCTAGTTATTTTGAGGCGCACTTCTTTGGGCCCGGGGATGGTGAGAAAATTTTGAGTCCCAGACCTCAGTACTCTCTGGGGAACGTGTGGGGAGAGACGGTCCCTCAGGTAGGCAGGTCCCAGGCCATATAGGGCTTTATTTATGTAAAACATCTTCATGCCGCCTTTCCACCTGATCAGGCTCCCATAAAGGTAACGGTAGTCCCCTGTGCGAGCACCAGTCCTTTCCGACTCTGGGGTGACGTTGCTTTCACAACGTTTTCATGGCAGACTTTTTAAGGGGTGGTTTGCCATGGCCTTCCCCAGTCATCTACGCTTCCCCCCCCTGCTTGCACAGGGGAGGGACTACCATATCTGAGAAACGGGTCAGAAACCTCAGATGGTGGCGGCAACCAAAGCAGGGCCTCTGAAGAGACATGCCTTGCACAGGCGTGCTCAGGGGCAACCCTGCCACTAGGCAAACGAGGCAATTGCCTAGAACGCCGGCCTTCTGGGGAAGCCGAATTGGGCACTCCCATGTCACTCGGTGACGTTGTCAGTACTGGGGGGCGGGGGCGAGGTGCCAGAGCTTAGCCTTGCCTAGGTTGCCAGAGAGTCTAGGGTCAGCCCTGGGTGTGCTGCCAGTTTCATTCCATCTAACTACTCTGATGCTCAGGGTCCGGGGTGGTTTAATGAAAGAGCCACATAGAGTAAATGTCAGATGTCTGAGAGCCTCAAGCCAGGCAGGCAAATAGATGGGGGAAGGAGGGAGGGAGGAGAGGTGGAAAGAAAGCAACTTTAACTTTAAATGTATTCTCCAAACCACTGGCTAGCTTTAAAGAGATTTAAAGAGAGAGAGATGCCTTCTCCAAGCTGGCCAATAGGGCTGTGGGGGCTTCAAGAGTCACACAGTATGTGTGAAAGAGCCACATGTGGCTCCCGAGCCACAGTTTGGCCACCCCTGCTCAGGGCGGTGAAACTAAGACCGATTCCCCACTAGCCTTATGCCATTCTCACGCTCTCTTCTCCGCGGGACTTCCGTCGGATTTCTGCCCTGGGGCTGGCCAATAGGGCTGAGGGGGCTTCAAGAGTCACACAGTATGTGCGAAAGAGCCACATGTGGCTCCCGAGCCACAGTTTGGCCACCCCTGCTCCGGGTGGTGAAACTAAGACCGATTCCCCACTAGCCTTATGCCGTTCTCACGCTCTCTTCTCCGCGGGACTTCCGTCGGATTTCGCACTATCTGCCCTGGGGCTGCAACTAGCTTTGCCTTTTTCGGGCGGCGAACAGGAACTGGTTTTTAGAGGATCTTGTTTGCTGCGTGAAAGAGGCGGAGCGTGTTGCAGCCTCGGGGCAGCTTGTGCGAAATGCGACAGAAGCGCCACCGAGAAGAGGAGAGTGAGAGCGAGGTCAGGCTAGTGGGGAATCAGTCTAACTCTCAGTCCATCTGTCTTTGGGCATAGGTTAGTTGGCTATTTATTTAAAACATTTCTATCCTGTCTCTCTCTCTCCCCAAAGGACGCAAGGCAGGTTACAATAATAACCCCCCCCCAAAAAATGTACAGATGACGAGTTTAAAATGTACAGATTTAAACGCGTAATATGTACAAACAGGAATTAAAAAATAAGCCGCAGACAGATAACTGGGCTGATCTGAAGCTGCAGGGGAAAGTTTGAGAAGTAGCCTTTTTGGGTCTTAAAGATACAACTGGACTGAATTCCCCCCTCCCCCTAAAAATAAGCTTAAAATACATTTGCTGGGTCTGGTGCTGCTCTGCATCTTCAAGGACGTGGAATCACCCCCCACCCCTTCCTGGTGGTGTAGCCTGTGCCAGTTTGGTGTGGCTTCAGTGGCATCTTCACATAGGACTTTTTGGGCTGCTCATGTCATTCACTCATTCATTCATCCATTAGCTGGATTTATATCCCGCCAGGCCTCGGATTCAGCAGGAGCTCACAGGAGCACAGCTCCTGAACCTTTCTGAGGGTTCCCCCTCTTCCTCCCCACCTACCTACCTACCTTGTCCATGGAATAGGAGGTGCAGCTGCATAACAATCCCTGGATTAGGAGAGCGGGCAGCCAGCCAGCCACCAGGGGCTTTGCCACAGCCCTCATGAACCCCTGGAGAAGCCCAAACCACTGGTGGCTTGCTGGCCTTATGACGGGTGGGCCGGCCCAGGAGACCCCCAGGCAAGCGAGGCCTGCTTGGGGTGGCTGGATCTCTAGCCAGCCCAAGCAGGCCTCGCTCACCCGGGGCTCTCCTTTCTTGCATTGGGTTGCTTTTGGCTGGGGAGGGGGTGGCATATGCTAATGAGCTCTGCCACCTGTTTTTCTACAAAACGATCCCTAGGTATAAGAACTTTACTGAAATTATATAAAGCGCATACATAAGAGGCATCTTTACACAGAGGTTTTTCCTCTTTTCTATTCTAGTGCCCATTTCTGTGTGACTTTTTTGTTTACCCGGTATCCTGCCCGCCCCACAAGCAGGCTTCGGGCAGGTAACGACAAATTTAATAAACATTAAAAAGCAGTTCACACACAGATTTTAAAAACAATTAAACAACTTAAATTAAACATTGTTGACCACGGAGTCAGATGATTGGTCCATTGAGCTCTGTTTTTGTCATGTTCTCAGGGGGCAGGCAGGCAGGAGTCCAAAGCCAGTCCAAGGTCAAAGTCCAGGAAGTCAAGCAGGAGCCAAGTCGCCAATGCAGAATCACAAACCGGAATCAGAAGTCAATGTCCAAAAGCCAAAAGGTCAGGGTGCCAAGGAAGTCAAGCAGGTCAGGATCAGGAAGGAGCATGGATGCAAGCCAGAGAATAGACTTGTTGCTTCCACAAAGTTACCAGGTCCTGGGTGGGAACTATATGGGAGTCTCAATCAGCCTGCTTCCTGGGTGGCAGTGACTCTGCTAGAACTCAGGGCTGAGAGACCTGAAGTCTCGGCGTGCCTCATGTCTTCGCTCTGAAAGTTCTTTCCGGAGCCTGCTTCGAACTCTTGAGATGGGAGGAGGAGAGCTTGGAGGAGTCTGATCGTCAACAGCTGACACTGGTGCCTGGAGAGCGATTGATGGGCCAGCTGCTGTTTGTTCAGCTGAGGAACTGGCTGGCAACTCTTCCAGGTCTGTTAACCCTTCCAGCTCCTCCTCGTCAGGGCTCATGACAGTTTTCACTTCTGTCACTGGCAGCAGCTCTCAGGGGGGTGGGGTCTCCTAACCCTGCGGTCTGGTTAGCTTCTGATGTCAATGATTGAACCAAGAAAGGCCTGCGTGTGCTTTTCTGGCAGGCAACTTCTGGGCACATGATTTTTGGCCCAGGCGTGAATCCTCAGCCAGAGGTAGTGACACAACTGACTGAAGAATGGCTGATTTAAGAAATTTGGAGAGAGTCTTGGGAAAATCTGGTGGCAGGAAGTGACATTCTTAGCCCCACCACCTCCGAACAGGTCCAGCTGCCTCCGATGGCACCCTGCCAATCAAGTATCACAAAAACAAGAAGAAAAATCACATGAACGATAGGCAAACCAAAAGCCCCTGAAGGTATATGTGATCTGAATTACTAGGCTGTAATGTCCATATCGTATATCAAAGTCTTTAATAAACCAGACGTCTCATAGAAATGTCTCTCACAGGTGTAGTTCACAGTAGAACAAATACATCTTCAAGTTCCAAAAATTGTAGATTGCGACAGGATTGTTAACGTGTAATTCCTGTTTCATACATCCATGTCTTCAGGCTTGAAATTTACTGAGAAACCCAGAAATTAATCTGGTGCTCAATTCTGTTTCGTTTCCAAGGTACCAGAAGGTCTCCACAGTTTTATAACAGGCAAAAAAGCTCAGTCAGGCAATCCTGTCGCAATCGACAATTTTTGGGATTTGAAGAAATACTTGTTCTACCATGAACAATACTTGTGTGAGACATTTCTATGAGACATCTGATATGTTAAAGAATTTGATATCCAATATGGACGTTAAAGGTAAAAGGTAAAGATAGTCCCCTGTGCAAGCACCAGTTGTTTTCGACTCTGGGGTGACGTTGCTTTCACAACATTTTCACGGCAGACTTTTTACGGGTTGGTTTGCCATTGCCTTCCCCAGTCCTCTACACTTTCCTCCCAGCAAGCTGGGGACTTATTTTACTGACCTCAGAAGGATGGAAGGCTGAGTCGACCTGGAGCCGGCTACCCGAACCAGCTTCTGCTGGGATCGAACTCAGGTTGTGAGCAGAGGGCTCCGACTGCAGTACTGCAACTTTACCACTCTGCGCCATGGGGCTGTAAATATGGACATTACAGCCTAGTAATTTGAATCACATATACCTTCAGGGGTTTTTGGTTTGCCAATCAAAACGTTTGTGTGAAAACAGAACGAAGCCCCGGCAGCAAAAGGGCTCTCCGTCCCGGAACAAGCATAGTGCAAAATTAGTCCCAGTCTCTGGATTAGAGTCTGTTGCTGTTAACCACTGCTTCATGCTGGCTCACGCGTGGTGTGAGTAATCCCTGGAATATGAAGCACAAAGCTATGTGGTGACTTGCTGGATGCCAGTCTGACTGCCGGCATGCCCTTATGGCATCTCTCTCCCCATTTTTTATTTGACCTTGGCACACCAAATGCAGAAGTGCAGGATGGGGGCAAAACAGACTTGTTGGGAGCTTCTGGCAGGGTTGGCACATACGGGCACCATGGTTGCCTTGCCCAGGCCACAAGGCTGGGCAAACTGCAGCTTGGAGAGCCTCAAACATGATGTTGGGGACTTCTCGGGAATGGAATTCTGTCAGCAAATCAAACGCCTGAAGCAACACATGTGCGTGTTTTATAACTTCAGAAACTGCTTTGTAATAGCACGTGCTTCTTGTCTTGCAAACTTTTATCACTGCGCTGTCCATTTGAAGTGCTCTGTGGCCATGTTTTGGGCCTGCTCGAGGAAGACAAACAGTCACTCGATTTCAATTGAACGGTTTCGGTCAAACAGTCACTCAATTTTGATCCTTCCTGAGCTTCCTTCTAAGTCCTTTTCTTTTTTTTCCCTTTCTGTTTTCGTTTTCGCGAGGCCAAAACATGCGGAATGGCACCACTGAGTTGATATACAACCAGGGAGAACTTAAATAAGCACTCACGGCTTTCTGAACTCCACCGATGTGTTTACCATCTTTGCAAAGGCTTTTCAGGTGTGACCCGGACCAGTGTCACCCTAACCTAACATTCCTGAGACCCATAATCTCACATTCTCTCCTTGGATCAAGGGTGTCTCCAGCCAAGTATAACCCAATGATGGGGACCTTGTGCAGGGATTGTAGGCTGCTCTGAGACTCTGTCCTTGAAAGGACAGCTTCTGAGAGAGCTGTCTCAGCCCCACCCACCTCACAGGGTGTCTGTTGTGGGGGAGGAAGGGAAAGGAGATTGTAGGCCGCTCTGAGACTCTGTCCTTGAAAGGGCAGCTTCTGAGAGAGCTGTCTCAGCCCCACCCACCTCACAGGGTGTCTATTGTGGGGGAGGAAGGGAAAGGAGATTGTAGGCCGCTCTGAGAGTCTGTCCTTGAAAGGGCAGCTTCTGGGAGAGCTCTCTCAGCCCCACCCCCCTCACAGGGTGTCTGTTGTGGGGGAGGAAGGGAAAGGAGATTGTAGGCCGCTCTGAGAGTCTGTCCTTGAAAGGGCAGCTTCTGGGAGAGCTCTCTCAGCCCCAACCACCTCACAGGGTGTCTGTTGTGGGGGAGGAAGGGAAAGGCGATTGTAGGGCGCTCTGAGACTCTGTCCTTGAAAGGGCAGCTTCTGGGAGAGCTCTCTCAGCCCCACCCGCCTCACAGGGTGTCTGTTGTGCCGGAGGAAGGGAAAGGAGATTGTAGGCTGCTCTGAGAATCTGTCCTTGGAAGGGGCAACTTCTGGGAGAGCTTTCTCAGCACCACCCGCCTCACAGGGTGTCTGTTGTGGGGGAGGAAGGGAAAGGAGATTGTAGGCCGCTCTGAGACTCTGTCCTTGAAAGGGCAGCTTTTGGGAGAGCTCTCTCAGCCCCACCCCTCTCACAGGGTGTCTGTTGTGGGGGAGGAAGGGAAAGGAGATTGTAGGCCGCTCTGAGACTCTGTCCTTGAAAGGGCAGCTTCTGGGAGAGCTCTCTCAGCCCCACCTGCCTCACAGGGTGTCTGTTGTGCGGGAGGAAGGGAAAGGAGATTGTAGGCTGCTCTGAGACTCTGTCCTTGGAAGGGGCAACTTCTGGGAGAGCTTTCTCAGCACCACCCACCTCACAGGGTGTCTGTTGTGCGGGAGGAAGGGAAAGGAGATTGTAGGCTGCTCTGAGACTCTGTCCTTGGAAGGGGCAACTTCTGGGAGATCTTTCTCAGCACCACCCGCCTCACAGGGTATCTGTTGTGGGGGAGGAAGGAAAAGGAGTTTGTAGGCTGCTCTGAGACTCTGTCCTTGAAAGGGCAGCTTTTGGGAGAGCTCTCTCAGCCCCACCCACCTCACAGGGTGTCTCTTGTGGGGGAGAACGATAAAGGAAATTGTAGGCCGCTCTGAGACTCTATCCTTGAAAAGGCAGCTTTTGGGAGAGCTCTCTCAGCCCCACCCGCCTCACAGGGTGTGTGTTGTGTGTGGGGGAGGAAGGGAAAGGAGATTGTGACCGCTCTGAGATTCAGAGTATAGGGTGGAATATAAATCCAATACCGTCATCGTCGTCGTCGTCATCTTCTTTTTCTGCTCTGAGCCACAAACTTGAGAATAGCAAGAGCTGTTCCAGCACCTTCCTGAGAGGTGCTGGGCTCTCCTTCCCTTCAAGGCAGAGCTGCATGGCCTTGTGCCCAGGATTCCATGCCTGCGTATTCCTGCATTGAGCAGAGGCATTGGAACAGATCTGTTTCTTTGCTTCATATAGTCTGTCTTTCTTGCTGAGGCTCAAGGCAGATTATGGGACTCAAAACACTGTGGTTATATAGCCTAAGACAACCATCGAACAATGCGGCAGGATTAGGGTTACAGAGTTAATGTACATATCAGCCCATCTAAGGCAAAGGTGTACTAGTCTAGAAGCAACGCAGAAAGTGTATCGCAAGGTATAAAACAGTGCAGTAAAATCAAGATGATGCCTACAATAAATACTGCTGTGCCCTTCAGTCCTGTTGCATTATAAAAGTCCACTCCTTTGGAGTGGTGTAGTGGTTAAGTGCCAGTTTGGTGTAGTGGTTAAGTGTGTGGACTCTTATCTGGGAGAACCGGGTTTGATTCCCCACTCCTCCACTTGCACCTGCTAGCATGGCCTTGGGTCAGCCATAGCCCTGGCAGAGGTTGTCCTTGAAAGGGCAGCTGCTGTGAGAGCCCTCTCCAGCCCCACCCACCTCACAGGGTGTCTGTTGTGGGGGAGGAAGGTAAAGGAGATTGTGAGCCGCTCTGAGACTCTTCGGAGTGGCGGGTGGGATATAAATCCAATATCTTCATCTACCTCACAGGGTGTCTGTTGTGGTGGGGGGAAAGGGAAAGGAGATTGTGAGCCGCTCTGAGACTCTTCGGAGTGGAGGGTGGGATATAAATCCAATATCTTCATCTACCTCACAGGGTGCCAGTTGAGGGTGGGCGGGGGGAAGGGAAAGGAGATTGTGAGCCACTCTGAGACTCTGGCCTTGAAAGGGCAGCCCTCTCCAGCCCCACCCACCTCACAGGGTGTCTGTTGTGGGGGAGGAAGATAAAGGAGATTGTGAGCCGCTCTGAGACTCTTCGGAGTGGAGGGCGGGATATAAATCCAATATCATCATCATCATCCTAGACTGTTCCGTTCTGATACAAGTTTATAAAAACTCCCCTCCTGTACATTTCCGTTTTGCGTGTTCTGTAGAATGACAGGAGTGTGGGAGTTTCTCTTGACCTCCTTAGGCAGGCTGTTCTGCAAGATGGGAACAACAACAGAGAATCCACATGAGTGGGCAGCTTCCATTCTTACCCACAGTGGCTGGCACCTTTTGGAGTCTGTTGCAGGAGGGGCTGTCCTGCAGGTGTTTGGGCTTAATGGTTTTGTAAGCACCTTCCTGCTTTAACACGGCACAGGCAATAGGATTGTGGCATTATGGCTCAGAGAGTTGTATTTGGTAAAGAGACAGGGACTGTGGCTTGTTTCTACCATTTTGTTGCCTGTTGCTGTAAGTGTGCTCCGGCTGTTTAACCATGTCATTATTTGAACGTATCTGCCTTGAGTCTCAGTGAAAAGGAAAGGAAAGGAAAGGTCCCCTGTGCAAGCAGCAGTCGTTTCCGACTCTGGGGTGATGTTGCTTTCACAACGTTTTCACGGCAGACTTTTTACGGGGTGGTTTGCCATTGCCTTCCCCAGTCCTCTACAGTTTCCCCCCCCAGCAAGCTGGGTACTCATTCCACCAACCTTGGAAGGATGGAAGGCTGAGTCAACCTGGAGCCAGCTACCTGAACCCAGCTTCCACTGGGATTGAACTCAGGTTGTGAGCAGAGGGCTCCGACTGCAGTATTGCAGCTTTACCACTCTGCGCCACGGGGCTCTTGCAAAAGGTAAAGGTAGTCTAGTCCCCTGTGCAACCACCAGTCGTTTTCAACTCTGGGGTGACGTTGCTTTCACAACGTTTTCACAGCAGATTTTTTACGGGATGGTTTGCCATTGCCTTCCTCAGTCATCTACACTTCCCCCCCCAGCAAGCTGAGTACTCATTTGACCGACCTCAGAAGGATGGAAGGCTGAGTCAACCTGGAGCCGGCTACCTGAACCCATCTTCCACTGGGATTGAACTCAGGTTGTGAGCAGAGGGCTCCGACTGCAGTATTGCAGCTTTACCACTCTGCGCCACGGGGCTCTTGCAAAAGGTCAAGGTAGTCTAGTCCCCTGCGCAACCACCAGTCGTTTTCAACTCTGGGGTGACGTTGCTTTCACAACGTTTTCACGGCAGATTTTTTACGGGGTGCTTTGCCATTGCCTTCCCCAGTCATCTACACTTCCCCCCCCAGCAAGCTGAGTACTCATTTGACCGACCTCGGAAGGATGTAAGGCTGAGCCAACCTGGAGCCAACTACCTGAACCAGCTTCCGCTGGGATCGAACTTAGGTTGTGTGAGCAGAGCTTAGGACTGCAGTACTGCTGCTTTAACACTGCCCCACGGGGCTCTTCACAGTGAAAAAGTCAGATGTAAATAAATAAATTTGCAGGGCCTCTTTTGTATTCAGCGGTACAATACAGAACTCCCTTTTTATGTGCACTCCCCTTTCTGTACTACAAGAATACTGTTCAGAGCTCTCCACACTCTGTTGACTGACCTTGCATTTGAGAGCAGGAGAGTGTTTCTTCAAACCTCTTGGTCTTTTTCATTTCTTTCCAAGTGACATTTCTTCCCTTGCCCCTGAAAGCTTTCCAGAGGGGACGCAGTTTCTGCTCTCAGACAGCAGCTCCACCTTGGCGTGCTGGCTTGCTGTAAATTTTGACTTGTTAGGGTGGGGGCTTCAAAACATGCTTTGCTTTTAAACAGTATCAGTTGCTGGTTTTGCAGATGGGAGCAGGGAAGAAGAAGAAGAAGATATTGGATTTGTATCCCGCCCTCCACTCCGAAGAGTCTCAGAGCGGCTCACAATCTCCTTTCCCTTCCTCCCCCACAACAGACACCCTGTGAGGTAGATGAAGATATTGGATTTATATCCCACCCTCCACTCCGAAGAGTCTCAGAGCGGCTCACAATCTCCTTTCCCTTCCTCCCCCACAACAGACACCCTGTGAGGTAGATGAAGATATTGGATTTATATCCCGCCCTCCACTCCGAAGAGTCTCAGAGCAGCTCACAATCTCCTTTACCTTCCCCGCCACCCACAACAGACACCCTGTGAGGTAGATGAAGATATTGGATTTATATCCCACCCTCCACTCCGAAGAGTCTCAGAGCGGCTCACAATCTCCTTTCCCTTCCTCCCCCACAACAGACACCCTGTGAGGTAGATGAAGATATTGGATTTATATCCCGCCCTCCACTCCCAAGAGTCTCAGAGCGGCTCACAATCTCCTTTCCCTTCCTCCCCCACAACAGACACCCTGTGAGGTGGGTGGGGCTGAGAGGGCTCTCACAGCAGCTGCCCTTTCAAGGACAGAGTCTCAGAGCGCTCACAATCTCCTTTCCCTTCCTCCCCCACAACAGACACCCTGTGAGGTGGGTGGGGCTGAGAGGGCTCTCACAGCAGCTGCCCTTTCAAGGACAGAGTCTCAGAGCGCTCACAATCTCCTTTACCTTCCTCCCCCACAACAGACACCCTGTGAGGTGGGTGGGGCTGAGAGGGCTCTCACAGCAGCTGCCCTTTCAAGGACAGAGTCTCAGAGCGCTCACAATCTCCTTTACCTTCCTCCCCCACAATAGATACCCTGTGAGGTGGGTGGGGCTGAGAGGGCTCTCACAGCAGCTGCCCTTTCAAGGACAACCTCTGCCAGAGCTATGGCTGACCCAAGGCCATTCCAGCAGGTGCAAGTGGAGGAGTAGGGAATCAAACCCGGTTCTCCCAGATAAGAGTCCACACACTTAACCACTATACCAAACTGTAAGAGAGGGAGGCTGAAAGAGGGAGGGAAGAGAGAACAGATCAAGGCACTGTGGGATTGGACGGCCCAAAGGGGTGTCTGCCAGACTCCCAAGGAGAGCTTCCATCCTGGGGGCGTTCTGGCAAAGACGTTCTCTGGTTCCCCACTTGCCTCACAATTCCGTAGAAGTCCCTGCTTCTGCCAAGTGCAAAGGAAAAGCCCCATAGCTCGGTTCACAGTTGTGCGGGAGGGCAGAGATCTGTAAAGTTTCCTCAGGTAGAAACACTACTTAGCAACTGTGTGATGTGACATTTTTAAAAATGTTCCGGGAATCCCTCTAGCCCAGGGGTGGCCAAACTTGCTCAGTGTGAGAGCCACATAGAATGCTTGAGAGCCAGATGCTTGAGAGCCACAAGACAGGGAGGGAGAGGTAGAAAGAAAGCGACTTTTAACTTTAAATGCTTTCTCCAAGCTGCTGGCTAGCTTGGCTTGGAGAAGTGATTTAAAGAGAGAAATGCCTTCTCCAAACTGGCCGGTGGGGCAATGGGGGCTTTGAGAGCCACACAATATATGTGAAAGAGCCACATGTGTTTCCTTAGCCACAGTCTGGCCACCTCTGCTCTAGCCATAAATTGGGTTCTACCTCAGGTCTTCCCTTTTCCACCCGTCTGTCTCTCAGTACTGGGGAAACGAGTCTTAAAGGTAGCCCTGAATTAACTCAACTGTTCTCGAGGATGTGATGTTTCCTAAAAGCTTTTGAAAGACGCCCAGATATTTTCCATTGCTAGTGAATGAGAAGGAAAGGGCATTATTGGTGTAGCTGCCTTCTTATTCTCTCCCCCTTCCCCAGATTCAGCTTCAGTTTGTTGCAGGCCATTTAACCACAGTGGGGTCACGCAGTAGCTCAAGATCTCTACTCCATCACCTGGACCCTGGGATAGAGAACTGCAGAGTTGGGGGCCTCCCTTTCAGTTCCAAAGCTGGAATCATTTCTCCTGAGGGAATAAGAACATAAGAGAAGCCATGTTGGATCAGGCCAATGGCCCACCCTGTCCAACACTGTGTCACACAGTGGCCAAAAAACACAGGTGCCATCAGGAGGTCCATCAGTGGGGCCAGGACACTAGAAGCCCTCCCACTGTACCCCACCCCCCAAGCAACAAGAATACAGAGCATCACTGTCCCAGACATAAGAATGTAAGAGAAGCCATGTTGGATCAGGCCAATGGCACCTTCAGTCCAACACTCTGTGTCACACAGTGGCCAAAAAATGCAGGTGCCATCAGGAGGTCCATCAGTGGGGCCAGGACACTAGAAGCCCTCCCACTGTGCCCCCCCCCCCCCCAAAGCACCAAGAATACAGAGCATCCCAGCTCCGGACATAAGAGAAACCATGTTGGATCAGGCTAATGGCCCATCTAGTCCAACACTCTGTGTCACACAGTGGCCAAAAAAAAACAGGTGCCATCAGGAGGTCGGTCAGTGGGGCCAGGACACTAGAAGCCCTCTCACTATTGCCCCTCCCAAGCACCAAGAATACAGAGCATCACTTGCCCCAGACAGAGAGTTCCAACAATACCCTGTGGCCAAAAGCCATTGATGGGCCTCTGCTCCAGATGTCTATCCAATCCCCTCTTAAAGCCCTCTGTGCTTGTAGCTGCCACCACCTCCTGCGGCAGTGAATTCCACGTGTTAATCACCCTTTGGGTGAAGAAGAACTTCCTTTTATCCGTTCTAACCCGTCTGCTCAGCAATTTCATTAAATATTTCATAGTAAAGGGGCGGAAAACTGTATCTTGTGGATCCCCACAAGTCCCTCACTAATGAGAATTGGTCTCCCATATCAACTCTCTGAGGCCAGGCCTCAGGGAATGACTGAAGATATCTGGGCCCGATCTACATGTTTTTTGAGGGGGGGGGGGAACAAAATTAAAAAATGATGCCCCCTTTTGGGCCAGTCTATCGTATGGTCCCATAGAATACAATGGACTCCATATCCAATTTGGCGCCCCCCCTCCGTCAGCGTCCAAGGCAAGCACCCCCCTCCGCCCCGCCCCTAGGTCCAGCCCTGGAAGATAGTTTGAAGCATAGCCACTCAGTGGGGAAGTCTGTATATGAATCTAGCAGGAGCCGCACAGAGGCCTAGCATTTGTCCACAATAATGGTGAAATACTTGATTTTAAAAAAATGAAAGCTGGGGATGAGTACGTATGAACATTTGAAGCTGCCTTATACTGAATCAGACCCTCGGTCCATCAAAGTCAGTCTTGTCTACTCAGACTGGCAGCGTCTCTCCAGGGTCTCAAGCTGAGGTTTTTCACGCCTACTTGCCTGGACCCTTTTGAGTTGGAGATGCCGGGGATTGAACCTGGGACCTCCTGCTTACCAAGCAGATGCTCTACCACTCAGCCACCGTCCCTCCCTTAAAACCAGGTTCAAATGAACATATACGGACATATGAAGCTACCTTCTACTGAATCAGACCCCCCCGGGTCCATCCAAGTCAGTTTTGTCTACTCAGACTGGCAGCGGCTTTCCAGTGTCTCAAGCTAAGGCTTTTCACACCTATTTGCCTGGACCCTTTTTAGTTGGAGATGTCAGAGATTGAGCCTAGGACCTTCTGCTTACAAAGCAGATGCTCTACCATTGAGCCACCATCCCTCCCCATGAGCCAACGTCCCTCCCCATGAGGAACATGTTTGCAGTAGGTTGTAACAGCTTTTAGCAATGTAGCTGATTACTGGATATGGATTTCTTTAGCCTCCCCAGAAGCCCTCCAGTGGTGCTGGAGTGGGGGGAAACTGCTGTGAGGGTGTGCTGGTGTCAGTTTGGTATAGTGGTTAAGTGTGCGGACTCTTATCTGGGAGAACCGGGTTTGATTCCCCATTCCTCCACTTGCACCTGCTAGCATGGCCTTGGGTCAGCCGTAGCTCTCATAGGAGTTATCCTTGAAAGGGCAGCTTCTGGGAGAGCTCTCTCAGCCCCACCCACCTCACAGGGGGGAGAAGATAAAGGAGGTTGTAAGCCACTCTGAGTCTCTGATTCAGAGAGAAGGGCGAGGTATAAATCTGCAGTTCTTCTTCTTCTTCCACGCTCCCAGCCGCAGCAATGAGGAATCACCGTCTGGTGGGGGCGGGGGAGAGCAGCCCTGGAGTCATATGAACATATGAAGCTGCCTTATACTGAATCAGACCCTTGGTCCATCAAGTCAGTACTGTCTACTCAGACTGGCAGTGGCTCTCCAGGGTCTCAAGCCGAGGTTTTTCACACCTATTTGCCTGGACCCTTTTTTTGGAGATGCCAGGGATTGAACCTGGGACCTTCTGCTTCCCAAGCAGATGCTCTACCACTGAGCCACCGTCCCTCCCCTTTCCGAAGGACATTCCGAAGAACCACATTCCGAAGGAGAGCCTTGGAATTCTAGCAGGAGCTCCTTTGCATACAGGGCCTACTGCAAGGATTGGCTACGTCAGTGGTTGTGTGGCCGAAGATGCAAAGTCTCTTGAGGTGCCCTGAAAGCGGGGCCTTTTCTGCTTTCTTCATCTCCTCCCAGCTGCTAACGGCACATTCTGCAGTCGGGGGGCGGGGGCAGGGGTGATATTTTTGCAGGGGTTTCAAACTCATTTGTTATGAGGGCCGGATCTGACGTCAATGTTGGCCGGGGTCGGGTGTGTACCTATTTAAGATTAGATAGCAGATATATAAACTTTTTAAAGGACACAGACAAACAAGACTAAAGTTGTTGTTTTTTTAAACTGCTTAAAACATAAGCACTTGTTGATCTTAAAGGTGCTTTCTTTGTATCTCTCCCATGGGATCCAGGGAACTGGGCAAAGGAAGCTCTGGCTCTTTCCTTCCTTCCCCAGGGGACCAGGAAGAAGAAGAAGAAGATATTGGATTTATATCCCGCCCTCTACTCCAAAGAGTCTCAGAGCGGCTCACAATCTCCTTTACCTTCCTCCCCCACAACAGACACCCTGTGAGGTGGGTGGGGCTGGAGAGGGCTCTCACAGCAGCTGCCCTTTCAAGGACAACCTCTGCCAGAGCTATGGCTGACCCAAGGCCATGCCAGCAGGTGCAAGTGGAGGAGTGGGGAATCAAACCCGGTTCTCCCAGATAAGAGTCTGCACACTTAATCACTACACCAAACTGGCTCTCCAGGAGGGGGAGGAGCCTCAAACAATGGAGAAAACGGAGGTTTTGCTCTGTAGCTCCTGTGCGATTGAGCAAGCCTTGCAAAGCAAGTTGAGATGCGGAAGGAAGCAAGAGAGAGGGAGAAGGAAGCAGATGACAACCAGTTGCTCGGGGGCCTGATAGGAGCTCTCTAGGGCCTGATTCAGCCCCCGGGATGTATGTTTGACACCCCTGCTCTACATCATCATAGCTGTGGAGAAGTTATGAACACAGTGAGGTATGCGCGCGTGTCTGACGTGGATCATTTCGTGGCATCCAGTTCTCCCCTTCTTCTTGTCTTAGTCTCCGTAAATTGTCCATCCCATGTTTTCCCATTTTCCAAAACGCTCGTATTTATTGCTTCAAGAGCTGCTCACGCTTGAGTTGCAGGCTGTTCCTTTGGAATTCCTGTGGAATTCAGCTATGTGGCTGTGCTAAAATGGCAGAGCCCTGACGTGCGGTTCTGCGACAGTCTGTTCTAGCTGGAGTCCCAGAAGGGGCCAAAGGCTTTTCCTATTTGCAAAACAGCTTGACTTGACCGCAAGCAAGCAAAGATATGGGCAAGCCGAGTCCTAGGGAGATGTTCAGTTTGACCCTCTGAACCTGCCAAAGTTCCACTCTGGAAAGGATTAACTCAGCAAATGCAAAGACAGTCGTCCCGAAGAAAGGATGGTTGTGGGAAGGATAGAATGAGCCCAGACCCCTCTCTGAAATGAGGTGCTGATGTGGTCTTCCACGTACTCTCTCTGTTCCAAAAGAGGTGGAAGTTTTCTCGTTTGAAATATCTGCTTGACTGAAAAGGGCACTGAATGCCCATCAGAGGTTACATAATGATAAAAGAAGAAGATATTGGATTTGTATCCCACCCTATACCCTGAATTTCAGAGTCTCAGAGCAGTCACAATCTCCTTTTACCTCCTCCCCCCCACAACAGACACCCCGTGAGGCGGGTGGGGCTGAGAGAGCTCTCCCAGAAGCTGCCCTTTCAAGGACAGAGTCTCAGAGCGGCCTACAATCTCCTTTCCCTTCCTTCCTCACAACAGACACCCTGTGAGGTGGGTGGGGCTGAGAGAGCTCTCCCAGAAGCTGCCCTTTCAAGGACAACTCCTGCGACAGCTATGGCTAACCCAAGCCATTCCAGCAGGTGCAAGTGGAGGAGTGGGGAATCAAATCCGGTTCTCCCAGATAAGAGACCTCTGCCTGACCCAAGGCCATTCCAGCAGCTGCAAGTGGAGGAGTGGGGAATCAAACCCAGTTCTCCCAGATAAGAGAGCTATGGCTGACCCAAGGCCATTCCAGCAGGTGCAAGTGGAAGAGTGGGGAATCAAATCCGGTTCTCCCAGATAAGAGTCCGCGCACTTAACCACCACACCAAACTGGCTCAAAAGGGGTTGGTTGGTGGCAAAAGTGTGTGTGTGTGTGTATGGTTTTCTTTGCTTTCAGGCATGAAACGGTTTCTTGGTTGGTTTAATAACTGTGACTAGCAAGTTATTAAACTGTGACTGCATCTTTGCTGGCCGGAGGACAAGGTTACGCTCCCAGAACGTTTGTTGTGAAGTGCCTCCATTCTAGAAAGACATTTGCCAGTCGTTCGAGTAGCCTGCCCTGTCTTGTGTGCTGCCAGTGCAGGAAAGTGCTCAGACTGTCAGACCCCGCTTCAGATCCCCACTGGGCTTTCAGCCAGGCCATCGCGCCCTTTCCACCAGGGCCAGATTAAACCATGTGGAGGCCCCTAGGCAGTCAAAATCTTGATGGCCCCCTTGCATAAGAACATAAGAGAAGCCATGTTGGATCAGGCCAACGGCCCATCCAGTCCAACACTCTGTGTCACATAAGAACAGAAGAGAAGCCATGTTGGATCAGGCCAATGGCCCCTCCAGTCCAACACTCTGTGTCACACAGTGGCCAAGAAAACCAAGTGCCATCAAGAGGTACACCAGTGGGGCTAGAAGCCCTCCCACTGTGCCCCCCTCAAGCACCAGAATACAGAGCATCACTGCCCCTGACTGAGAGTTCCAACAATAAGCTGTGTCTAATAGCCACTGATGGACCTCTGCTCCATATGCCACGTCCTGTGGCAGTGAATTCCACATTATTTCAGCAAACTATCTCAGCGTTGCAGCGCCCCCACCGCTACCTGTGACACCCGCTGCAGCCTGCAGACCCCTTCTCAAAAGCTTCCTTGACAAAGCTGCGGGGGAGAGGCAGAGAGAGGCAAACTTGGCGACAACGCCAGCAGCAGCTGCACCAGGCAAGTCAGGCAAAGAGCGGCTCAGTGGCTGGCTGGGCGGGCTGCAAGCAGGGGGGAAACTTGGTGGGGGGCAGAGCCGGCCCAGGGCCCTTAAAGGTGTGGGGGCCCATTGGCTACTTGGCCTAATTGTTGACCCAGCCCTGCTTTCCACCGAACTTGATTGCTCCAGGTGGGTCTCCGTGTTGGTCTGAAGCTACAGAACAAGGTGTCAGGTCCCGAATTGATTCAAGAGGAAAGTGAAGGAGAGGAGAGCCATGGAAGCTACTTTAGGTCCCCTACTTTGGGAGAAAGGTGGGGTTTAAACCAAGGAAACCAAAAGAAATATTAAAACATTGGGGACCCTAAAGGCCCTGAAGCTTCTGGGCTTTGTGGTTGCTGTTTTCTTCCTCGGTGAGTGGAAGAGGCCCTTTGAGTTGCCTTTCTCTGGGGGCTGATCCGTCAGCATTCGCACCCTGGACCCACTGGACTGGAAACATGTCTCTGAAGCACCCTGAGGGTCCCTTGTTGCTTCTTGCAGATTGTCAGGATCCCTGAATGAGCCGTGGAGTCGGCGGCTCCCTCTCTCTCCCATGTCCCCCTTCTATCCCTCTCTCATGATCCCTTTCTCTACAAACAACAGGAACTTCCCTGGAGTTTGCGGGGAGGGGGGGTGAAGGATGAACAGTCTCCATTCTAAAAAAAAAACTTTAACAAACTATAATGTTGCTGAAATTCCAACGGTTCTGTGCCATCTGTGGTTACCAAGTCTTTCAGGTGCTGTTGAAACTGAATTGCGCAAGGTGCATCTCTCCAGAATTGTGTTCTCAGTGAACCTGGAGTTGCTGTGTACATCGCACAGTGGTTCTCTTGCGGCTGTCTCAGTATCAGGCCTTGAATTCAGCAGGAGCTCACAGGAGCACAGCTCCTGAACCTTTCTGAGGGCTTCCCTTCTTCCTTCCCCACCTACCTTGTCCATTGAATAGGAGGTGCAGCTGCATAACAATCCCTGGATTAGGAGAGCGGGCAGCCAGCAAGCCACACCCCCAGCAGCCCTTGTTAACCCCTGGAGAAGCCCATGCCACCCTTTCTCCACTTCCTATGTGATTTTGGGTGGTGAGTGTTTTGCTGGCTTTTTGACTGGGAGGGGCAGCCCAAGAGAGCCCCAGGTGAGCGAGGCCTGCTTGGGCTGGCTGGATCTCTAGCCAGCCCAAGCAGGCCTCACTCACCCAGGGCTCTCCTTTCTTGCATCAGGTTGCTTTTGGCTGGGAGGGGGAGGCTATATATGCTAATGAGTGATACTAATGAGCCCCACAACCTATTTTTCTAAAAAAACAAGCCCTGCTCAGTATGTTACTCATTCTGCCTGACATAGGGTTGCCAAGTCCAATTCAAGAAATATCTGGGGACTTTGGGGGTGGAGCCAGGAGACTTTGGGGGTGGAGCCAGGAGACATTAGGGGTAGAGCCAAGAGCAAGGCTGTGACAAGCATAATTGAACTCCAAAGGGAGTTCTGGCCATCACATTTAAAGGGACGGCACACCTTTTCAATGCCTTCCTTCCATAGGAAATAATGAAGGATAGGGGCACATTCTTTTGGGGCTCATAGAATTGGACCCCCTGGTCCAATCTTGTTGAAACTTGGGGGGTATTTTGGGGAGAGGCACTAGATGCTATACTGAAAATTCGGTGCCTCTACCCCAAAAAACAGCCCCCCCCCAGAGCCCCAGATACCCGCGGATCAATTCTCCATGATTTTCTATGGGAATAAATCTCCATAGGGAATAATAGAGTTCCCAGCAGACATTTCCCTCCCCTCCCCCCGTTTTCTGACGACCCTGAAGCGGGGGGAGGGCCTCCAAACCGGGGGATCCCCTGCCCCCACCTGGTGATTGGCAACCCTAGCCTGACATGTCACGGGTGAAACATGCTGATCCCACGTTGGAGATCCCTCTTAGCAGACGTCTCTGATCTTTGCCTGGGAGAGCAATGAAGGCATCTCCACTTTTCTAGTGACTGAAACAAAAGTTCTTAATGATGTGCCGTTTTTGCAAGCCCTTGCTTTATATTTCTGGGGCTGCTGCCTGCTCAACGCTCTGCTTAGCCAAAATGGACACAGTTTTCTTTCCCCTCTTTTTTAACTTGGGGATGTTTTGCATTAGAAATGTAGGACTTCTAGAAATTTGGAAGCTATGGAAATGCAAGGAGGGAGACAACAAAGTTTGGGGGAAATTGAAACAGATGCAATGCCTTCTTGTGAAACCTAAACCTTTTAACTGCTCTAACAGCATAAAATCATAACTATAGCTATAAGCATATGTGTTGTTTTTTTTGCGCATTTATGGAATTTAGAAGTATAAACGCTTCTACGTGCCAGACTGGGAATATTCCCTGTGCTTGAGAGATCTGCAGGCTCCTTCATCCCTGGCTATGCAGAGATTGCTGCTGAATGCTGTAGATGGTCTTGCATTAAAAGTCTGTGTTTCAGTAACAGCTTGTCTTAAGCATTTCGTTCAATCAAAAAGAGAAAATAATTCTTTTTTTTTTTTGAAAAGAATTTTACTTTTATTTAAGATAAGAAAAACATTACATAGACAAAAGAAAAGAAAAGAAAAATATACACAAAAAAGCAACAAATAACACATAACACATAGCTTGGTCGAAGACTAAGCCACAAACAAAATACATACATCCTCCTCCCTTAATCAAACAACCAAGCAACAAATACCCAACCAAACACACTGGGAGAAGGAGAGGTTTCGATAAGGTAAAAAATTATTCAGTTATAATTTCACAATTATTTCAACCATATTTGTTTAAAAACTTAATATCAGAATCTCAGCTTTTTAACTAAGCCTTCTCATTAATCAAAAATTGTATCATGTTTCAATATAATTACTCCATATCAAATCCTTTACTTTTAACCCACTTATACACAGGGTCCCATTCCTCCTGACACTTCTGCACATTTCCGTTTCTTAGTCTTGTAGACATTAAGTCGGCCTCAGCCGTTTCTAATAATTTGTTTATGAACTCATCTCTGTTCGGGGTTTTATCACCTTTCCAATACTTGGCGTATAATATTCTGGCGATTGTAATAATATACATTAACAATTTCAGCTTTACTATGGGCAGTTTCTGCCTACAGATGTTTAAGAGATATAGTTCCGGCACGTGAGTGACTTGTATTTCCAAGATTTTTTGAGTCCAAATATTGATTTGCGTCCAATACTTTCTAGCTGACTTGCATTGCCACCATATATGGAATAAAGATCCTTTAACTTCTCGACATTTCCAACACTTGTTGGAATATGTAGGATAAATTTTAGCCAATCTATCAGGTGTAAGATACCACCTATATACCATTTTGTATAGGTTTTCTTTAAGATCTGCTGGTCTTATCAGCTTTAAATTCTGTTTCCATAATTTCTCCCATTCCTCTAGATCTATGTTGTAGCCGAAATCTTTGAGCCAACGAATCCATGCTTCCTTCACCGCTTCATCACTCATCTTAATTTGGAGCAGCCAATCGTACACCTTAGAAATCATCTTCTGCTTAGATTCTAAAATTAGATCTAACTCAATTTGTGTGTTCACAAAGCCTTTTTCTTTATCTGCCCGGAATCTTGATCTCAGTTGGCATTGGAGCCACCAACTTAGCTTGCCAATCTCTTCTTCAATCAATTCGTTTTTATCATTCAATAGATATGCATAGTCCTGTGGGCTATCCCAATTATACAAATTGGGGTGAGTCAAGGCTTCAATCGGTGATATCCACTTGGGAGTATAAGGATACTGTAGCTTAATATCACTCCAAATCTTGTACAGGGATCTTCTTATTTCATGTCTAAGAAAACGACCCGTTTTCGCAGGGGCATGGTACCACATATAGTTGTGCCAACCTTCGCCCAGGCCGGCACCTTCAATAATCAATAGTCTCTTATTATCCAGTTTACACCAATCTCTCAGCCATGCCATACCACATGCTTTATAATATAAGTTCCAATCTGGGAGGGCTAGGCCACCTCTTAGTTTACTGTCCTGTAAAACTTTCAGTTTTATTCTGGCCTTCTTGCCCTGCCAGATAAAAGTCTTAGTCATGGTATTAAGTTGTTGAAAAAATGTTTTGGGTATCATGATTGGTATTGTCTGAAACAAAAACAGAATTCTCGGGAGGATATTCATCTTAATTGTGGCAATTCTGCCCAAAAGTGAAATCTGAAGGTCTTTCCAACTAGTTAAGTCATGACGAATTAGTTTCAATATTTTTTCATAATTGTCTCTATATAAAGTCTTTAAGTCATTTGTGAGGTGAATTCCCAAATACTTATTTTTTTTCTCATGTTTAAATCCTGACAATTCCTCTAATAATTGAATCTGGTCATCCGCCATGTTTTTAGATAAGATTTTAGTCTTTGCAACGTTCAATTTGAAGCCGGCGACTTCACCGAATTCTCTTATTTTTTGCTTCAAGAGGACTATCGAAGAGACTGGTTGTTCCAAGATAAATACCAAATCATCGGCAAGTGCCAAAGTCTTCAACTCTATGTTGTTTATTCTTGTACCTTGGATTCGGGTATCCTCTCTAATCTTTTTAATCAACGGTTCCAACGTCAAAATAAAGAGTAAAGGAGAAAGAGGACAACCTTGTCTTGTACCTTGTTCAATTTCTATTGAATCAGTCATTACTCCATTAAAACTTACTTTTGCTGTTTGCTTTGAGTACACCGCTTCCACCATTCTAATGTACTTTTCACCACAACCAATTGCAGCCAATATGGCTTTGATAAAGTTCCAATTAACATTGTCAAAGGCTTTTTCTGCATCAACCAAGATTGCAGCAAATTCTTTATCCGGATGTTCCTTATAGTATTCGATTACATTCAGCAAGAGTCTCACATTTTGATTCATTAATCTTCCTGGGACAAAACCAGATTGATCTTCGTGAATCAAGCTCGGAATTACTTTCTTCAATCTATTTGCAAGTATCGCTGCGAAGATCTTGTAATCACTATTCAAGAGTGAAATTGGCCTATAATTTTTAACTTCTGCTGGGTCAGTACCATCCTTATGAATGAGCGTAATTAAAGCTTCTTTCCAGGAATCCGGGATCACACCTGTATTATAAGCTTCTTCAATAACTCTCTTAAAAGGTAATAATAATAGATCTTCAAATGCTCTGAAAAATTCAATCGGTAATCCGTCCGGACCTGGAGTCTTGTTACTTTTTTGAGTTTTAATTACATCAACAATTTCTTGTATTGAAATAGGATTCTCCAAGCTTGCTTGTTGCTCCCGAGTTAATTGTTTAACTTCCACTCCCTTTATATAATCTTCTTGATTTAATTGTTCAATTTTCTGTTTTTTATAAAGATTCCTATAAAGATTTTGAATGACAATTTCCATTTGAGAATTTTGAAATAACTCCTCGTTAGTTTCACTTTTCAACATTTTAATAATCTTTTAAGAGAAAATAATTCATATCAGGGTTTCTTTTTCCTCAGAAGACTTCACATTTTTCTGTAAGAAAAAAGGGGCGGGGGGTGTTTCCCCAGGCTCAGGGGTCGGATCAGGCCCCCGGAGGGCTCCGATCAGGTGACTGAATAAAGCCTGCCCTTGCCATCCCAACTGCTGGTATTCCAAGGAGGCCTCCAATCCACATATTTGCCAGCAGGGATGGAATTCTAGCAGGAGCGCCTTTGCATATTAGGTCACACCCTCATGATGTAGCCAATCCTCCAAGAGCTTAGAAAAAGAGCCTTGTAAGCTCTTCAAGGATTGGCTACATCAGGGGTGTGTGGCTTAATATGCAAAGGAGCTCCTGCTAGAATTCCGCCCCTGATGTTAACATTTTTTTCAGGGCCTTTGAAGAATGGTGACCTGTTCCACAAGGTTGCCTGGGACTTCTGTGGGTTGTAGTGTGTCGTTTGTCTTCCTCTTTCTCTCTCTTTGTTGGCTGTCGATTGAAGCTGCTGTCATGACCACCCACAGCTTAAAGCTTGCCCCAAGTAGTGGCCCCCGGCTACCTCCTCCTGCCGTCCCCCCACAAAGGAGGGAATGTGCCTGGGGCCTTGAAGTGTGCCTGGTTGCCAGGAGGGCATGCCCAGGCTGACTGGCAGGCAACTTGGGGCATACCTGGCTGGCAAGGGGCATAGCCTGTCCAGCCAGGTGGCTAAGAGCATGCCCAGGCTGGCGGATGAGAAGGTGGCAAGCTGGCTGCTGAAAACTCTTGGGCTCACTGAGATGGTCTTTCCTGTCCTGGGAAATCTCACATCCGGCCTTGTAGCATCTTTAGGATGTGCTATTTTAGCTTCAGAAGAGGCACTGGCGCTCACGGAGGTCGGAGGTCATCTTGCCTGCAGTAAGTTCCCGATGGTGAGAACTGGGCACTGGTTTTCCTGACTTATTTTTAACCTGTAGACTTTTGAGACGCTGAGCTTCAAACATGCCATAATTTAGATTGTGCCAAAGATTAGGCGGCCGTTTCCTTCCTTCTCATGACCGTTGGTGGCCCCAGGTCCTGTCAAGGGACTGCACAGGGTTTCTAAGCACCCTTCTGCTATTCTCAGTTCCTGTAGTTTGGTGGCCAGGGATAAGAAGGAAAGAAGGGGAGGGACGGTGGCTCAGGGGTAGAGCATCTGCTTGGCAAGCAGAAGGTCCCAGGTTCAATCCCCAGCATCTCCAACTAAAAAGGATTCAGGCAAATAGGCGTGAAAAACCTCTGCTTGAGACCCTGGAGAGCAGGGGAGGGATGGTGGCTCAGTGGTAGAGCATCTGCTTGGCAAGCAGAAGGTCCCAGGTTCAATCCCCGGCATCTCCAACTAAAAAGGGTCCGGCAAATAGGCATGAAAAACCTCCGCTTGAGACCCTGGAGAGCCACTGCCAGTCTTGAGTAGGCAATACTGACTTTGATGGACCCAGGGTCTGATTCAGTAGAAGGCAGCTTCATAGGTTCATATGTTCAAAGCCACGGCATTTTTCCACCTCTGAAAACAAATCCTGTGTAATCTGCAATTCAGCTGGTCACCATCTTTGTACTTGGCTTTCTTGCAGCTCCTTTTTTTCCCCCTGGGTGCCATCATTTTGAGAGACTATTCTTTGAACTGTCTATTTAAACCCGGAACTCACAAAGCCAGAATGATACCCAGATTTATGGAACTTCGCACCTATGACATCAATCTGCTTTTTATCACCCTCCACTGTTGTTTTAGCCCAGTTAACTGGGAGAAGACTCTCGGGGGCGTATTAGATGAGCCCAACTCTGAACATGGCAGCACCGTTGCTGCCAGGGAGCATGAGGGTCGAGAGGGAACAGGGCACCGTGCTGAGGATAAGCGGAATGCGCCCTCAGAAGGGCCCTCTTCTTCAGTTGATGATGGTGTGGTTTCATTTGGAGTACTGTGTACAATTCTGGCCACCGCACCTCAAAAAGGATATTATAGCATTGGGAAAAGAGCAGAAAAGGGCAACTAGAATGATTCAAGGGTTGGAACACTTTCCCTATGAAGAAAGGTTAAAACGCTTGGGGCTCTTTAGCTTGGAGAAACGTCGACTGCGGGGTGACATGAGAGAGGTTTACAAGATTATGCATGGGATGGAGAAAGGAGAGAAAGAAGTCCTTTTCTCCCTTTCTCACAATACAAGAACTCGTGGGCATTCCATGAAATTGCTGAGCAGTCGGGTTAGAACGGATAAAAGGAAGTCCTTCTTCACCCAAAGGGTGATTAACAGGTGGAATTCACTGCCATAGGAGGTGGTGGTGGCTACAAGCACAGCCAACTTTAAGAGGCGATTGGATAAAAATATGGAGCAGAGGTCCATCAGTGGCTATTAGCCACAGTATAGTATTGGAACTGTCTGGGGCAGTGATGCTCTGTATTCTTGGTACTGGGGTGGGGGCAAAGTGGAAGGGTTTCTAGCCCCACTTGTGAACCTCCTGATGGCAATTGGGGTTTTTTTTTGGCCAGTGTGTCACAGAGTGTTGGACTGGATGGGCCATTGGCCTGATCCAACATGGCTTCTCTTATGTTCTTATGTGACACAGAGTATTGGCCTGGATGGGCCATTGGCCTGATCCAACAGGGCTTCTCTTATGTTCTTAACAACACTAACTAACAAACACAGACCCCAATTTGTGATTCTTTTATTCTGCTAAAAACATTTCCATGACTCTACATACCAACTCACTGCCCACTTTCTCTATATTTAGGACTGCTTACCATTCCATTTTTGTCTGATGAAGTCTGCTTAGAGCATACGAAAGCGTACATTGTGAATAAAACTTAGATAGGTCCAAGCGGGCAGCCTTGTTGGTCTGAAGCAGTTGAACAAAGCAGTTGAACAAAGCTTTGCTCGCTGTGCTGGATTCCTCGTCTGTCGAAGTGTGCTTAAGAGCACACGAAAGCTGACATTCGAAATAAAACTTAGTTGGTCTTAAAGGTGCAACTTGTGTACTGCTTTATTCTATTCTTTGAACTGAACGCGGAGTTTTAAGAAATCCGATTTGGCAGGCGGTTGGGCAATAAAAAGTTTGTGGGATGTGTTTGAGCAGTGAAAACCAACCACTGGAATTGAGGGGGCCGCTGCATGCCAAACACAGAAAGCAGAATTAAATCCTGAACATTTGTAAAGGATGGGAATTGAAGGTTGTAGCTGCAAAAAGAATTTTGGCTTTTTAAATGTGTTTTGATCTCTTCAGCACTTCCCAAAGTTGTTTCTCTAGGTAATGGCTGTTACCCTTTCTGGAGTTGGCGAGGCAAAGAATCCTTTTTCCACCCTGATTCTAAGGCTGCCATTTCTTTCGCGGTAGAATCAAGAATAAAGTGTAGATCAGGGGTGGCCAGCAGTAGCTCTCCAGATGTTTTTTGCCTACAACTCCCATCAGCCCCAGCCAGCATGGCCAATGGCTGGGTATGATGAGAGTTGCAGGCAAAAAAAAAACATCTGGAGAGCTACTGTTGGCCACCCCTGGTGTAGATGACTGGGGAAGGCAATGGCAAACCACCCCATAAAAAGTCTGCCATGAAAATGTTGTGAAAGCAACATCACTCCAGAGTTGTGCTTGCACAGGGGACGACCTTTACCTTTAGAATCCATGGGCTTTTTAAAGCAGGATCCGAGCACTTGTTTGACTCTGTTCTCACCTTCTTATTTCACCTGTTTCCTTCAAAGGAGCTCAGGTTCTTTTGTATATGGGTATATCAGTCCGTATCCAAGGCAAACCATTCAATATCACAGTAATCCAAGTCTAAGCACCAATCACTGATGCAGAAGAGGCTGAAGTGGAAAAGTTCTAGGAAGATCTACAACATCTTCTAGAATTAACACCAAAAAAAGATGTCCTCATCATAAGAACATAAGAGAAGCCATGTTGGATCAGGCCAATGGCCCATCCGGTCCAACACTCTGTGTCACATAAGAACATAAGAGAAACCCTGTTGGATCAGGCCAATGGCCCATCCAGTCCAACACTCTGTATCACACAGTGGCCAATACACACACACACACACACACACATATATATATACTGTGGCTAATAGCCACTGATGGACCTCTGCTGCATATTTTTATCCAATCCCTTCTTGAAGCTGGCTATGCTTGTAGCCGCCACCACCTCCTGTGGCAGTGAATTCCACATGTTAATTACCCTTTGGGTGAATAAGTAGTTCCTTTTATCCGTCTTAACCTGACTGCTCAGCAATTTCGTGGAATGCCCATGAGTTCTTGTATTGTGAGAAAAGGAGAAAAGGACTTCTTTCTCTCCTTTCTCCATCCCATGCATAATCTTGTCAACCTCTCTCATGTCATCCCGCAGTCGACGTTTCTCCAAGCTAAAGAGCTCCAAGCATTTCAACCCCAAGCAATAGGGGACTGGAATGCCAAAGTGGGTAGTCATAAGGTAACTGGAACAACTGAGAAGTTTGGCCTTGTAGAACAAAATGAAGCCGGGCAAAGGCTAATAGAGTTCTGTCAAGAGAACAAGCTGGTCATAGCGAACAGCAAGTGGACCTGTTATGTGTGACGGAGACCTGGGTACGGGACGGCGAAACTGTCGCCTTGAACCAGCTTACCCCACCCGGGTTTGCCATCTCCACCAGTCTGGTGTAGTGGTTAAGTGTGCGGACTCTTATCTGGGAGAACCAGGTTTGATTCCCCACTCCTCCACTTGCACCTGCTGGAATGGCCTTGGGTCAGCCATAGCTCTGGCAGAGGTTGTCCTTGAAAGGGCAGCTGCTGTGAGAGCCCTCTCCAGCCCCACCCACCTCACAGGGTGTCTGTTGTGGGGGAGGAAGGGAAAGGAGATTGTGAGCCCCTCTGAGACTCTTTGGAGTGCAGGGCGGGATATAAATCCAATATCTTCTTCATCTTCTTCTTGGACATGTGGGCGGGTGGGGGGGAGTTGCTGTGCTCATCCGAGATTCTTTTTCTTCCAGGGCGCTCCCTGACCCGAACATCGCTGGCATAGAGTGTATTAGTCTGGTGTGGGACGCTGAGGAGAGTGTGGCAATCTGGGTGGTGTACCGACCGCCTAGCGCACCATCGGAGAGCCTGCCTGCCCTGTTGGATGCGGCGCCCACCTGGGCATTGGACTTCCCCAGACTTTTAGTTCTGGGGGATTTCAATGTCCATGTTGATGACGCGGCATTGGATGATGTAGACAGGATCCTGGCTGCAGAGAAACCTACTACCTGCCCCCTGGACCCCTGTCCATCCTGCCAGGATGATATCAGGGCTTCTCTGGGTGATATTGTTAATCTATCCCTGACAAGCGGGACATTCCCAGGGAAATTTAAGGAAGCGGTAATTCGGCCGCTTTTGAAGAAACCATCGCTGGTCCCGGTTCTAGCTAACTACCGCCCAGTTTCGAATCTATCATTTCTGGGAAAGGTAGTCGAGAAAGTGGCGGCAGAGCAGCTACAGGTTTTCCTGGATGAAACATCTGCCCTGGTCCCATTCCAATCCGGTTTCTGCCTGGGCCATGGGACGGAGACGGTACTAGTCGCCTCACAGACAACCTAAGAAGACATCCGGACCAAGGCGGGTCGGCGCTGCTGATTCTTCTCGACCTGTCAGCAGCGTTTGACACGGTTGACTATGATCTATTGACCCACCACCTCGCCGTCGCTGGAATACGGAGGGGGGGGAGCCTTGCAATGGTTTTCCTCCTTCCTCCAGGGACGGGGACAAAGGGTGATGTTGGGCGAGCAGACCTCCCTGCGACACCCACTTATACGTGAAGTGCCGCAGGGAGGGATTATCTCACCCATATTATTCAACATCTATATGCGCCCCCTTGCCCAGATTGCCCGAGGTTTTGGACTGGGTTGTCACCAGTATGCTGATGACACCCAGCTCTATCTGTTGATGGATGGCAGTCCGTCTTCTGCCCCTGAACATCCGTCCGAGGCATTAGAGGCGGTAGCAGGATGGTTGCAGCAGAGCCGACTGAAGTTAAATCCAACTAAGACGGAGGTCCTGTGCCTGAGCTGAGGGGGTGGTTTGTGCACCCAGCTCCCGCCTTGGACAGCGCTGTATTAGTGCCGACCCAACAGGTGAAGAGTCTGGGAGTGATCCTGGATGCCTCGCTTTCTATGGAGGCCCAGGTCACGGCGGCTGCTGGGCCTGCCTTTTCCCATCTACGGCAGATCAGGCAGCTAGCACCATATCTCCCCGCCCCCCCCCAAGACCTGGCTACAGTGACCCATGCAATGGTCACTTCCAGACTAGATTACTGTAGTTCTCTCTACGCTGGCTCGCTCTCGAAGCTGATCCGGAAACTACAGCGAGTGCAGAATGCGGCTGCTCGCCTGCTGACTGCATCACCCGTATGGGTGAGCACGCGGCCGGTGCTCCGTGGCCTGCACTGGCTGCCTATAGAGTGCCGGATTCACTCCAAGGTGTTAGTTCTGACTTTTAAAGCCTTACGAGGCCTGGGACCAACATACCTGCAGGACCGTCTCTTCCCGTATATGCCCCGGAGATCGCTTCGTTCGGCCTCCCAAGATCTTCTGACTGTCCCTTGCCCAAGAGATGCCCATCTTGCCTCTACCAGGGCCGGTTCTTACTCTGTCCTGGCCCCAACCTCTTGGAATCAGCTCCCTATGGAGATCCGGGCCCTACCTGGCTTGCTAGCCTTTCATAGGGCCTGCAAAACGGAGCTGTTCCGCCAGGTTTTTGGATGAGGCAGTGGGCATCTATTCACTAGATGGGTTGGCCTCCCCTGCTGTACTATCCGACTGTGCTGTTTTGTTGCATCGTATTGTGATGCCATCTTGTCCTGCTGAGCTATTCTGTCGGACGGTATATTGGAATTGGTTTTACTGTAATGCTGTTTTATTGTTGTGTTGATTTTATTGTGATTTTACTATTCATGTTGTACTCCGCCCTGAGCCCCTATGGGGAACAGGCAGAATATAAATAAACTAATAATAATAATAATAATAATAATAATAATAATAATAATAATAATAATAATAATAACAACGACAACAGCAACCTCTTCCAACAACCTAAAAGGCGACTCTACACGTGGACATCACCTGATGGGCAACACAGAAATCAGATTGATTATATACTCTGCAGTCAAAGATAGAGAAGCTCCTTACAGTCAGCAAAAACAAGACCTGGAGCTGACTGCAGCTCAGATCATGAGCTACCCATTGCAAAATTCAGGCTTAAACCTGTATAAGGGTCAAGAAGCAGCTGTCAGAACGGGATATGGAACAACTGATTGGTTTAGAACAGGAAAAGGTGTTCGACAAGGATGTATCTTGTCACCCTGCTTATTTAATTTATATGCAGAGTACATCATGCGGAATGCTGGCCTGGATGAAGCACAAGCCGGAATTAAGATTGCCAGGAAAAACATCGACAACCTCAGGTATGCAGATGACACCACTCGAATGGCAGAAAGTGAGGAGGACCTAAAGAACCTTTTGTTGAAGGTGAAAGAGGAGAGCACAAAAGTAGGCTTGAAACTCAACATCAAAAAAACTAAGATCATGGCATCCAGCCAAATAGGAGGGGAAGACATGGAAGTAGTGACAGATTTCACATTTCTGGGATCCAAGATCACTGCAGATGGTGACTGTAGCCATGAAATTAAAAGACGTTTGCTCCTTGGGAGGACAGCTATGGCGAACCTGGGCAGTATAATAAAAAGTAGAGACATCACCCTGCCAACAAAAGTCCGTATAGTCAAAGCGATGGTACTCCCAGTAGTAATGTATGGCTGTGAGAGCTGGACCATAAGGAAGGCCGAGCGCAGAAGAATAGATGCTTTTGAGATGAGGTGCTGGAGAAGACTCTTGAGAGTCCCTTGAACTGCAAGAAGATCCAATCAGTCAGTCCTAAGGGAAATCAACCCAGACTGTTCCCTGGAAGGTTAGATGCTGAAGCTGAAGCTCAAATCCTTTGGCCACCAAATGAGAAGGGAGCACTCCCTGGAGAAGACCCTGATACTGCGAAAGACAGAAGGCCAAAGAAGAAGGGGACGGCAAAAGAGGAGATGGCTGGACAGCGTTACTGATGTAACAAACACAAATTTGAGCAGACTTTGGAGGATGGTGGAAGACAGGAGGGCCTGGCATGACTTTGTCCAGGGGGTCGCAAAGAGTTGGACTCAACTGTGCGACTAAACAACAACTATTGTCTTCTTCCCTCACAACAATCCTATGAGGTAATCTAGGCTGTGGAAGAGAGGGGGACTGGCCATGGATCAGCAAGTGAGTAACATGCCACTGTATGGATTTGAACTCAGGGCCTGCTTTAGCATTCTGCCCACTGTCCTAAACTGGCATGCTGAGATGACATTGTTAGGCCTTGAGTTAGGAGAGAATTTTCTGACCCATGGTTGGCTTTAAAAACAAGACAATAAAACCCAAGACCATAAATCTTAGATTTTACAGCAACTGCGTCTGCTCCCTGTGCTCTTCTTGGTTTTGTTGTCCAGGTGGGGACTGGGGGTGCTGAAGGGACCGTTGGTGCCTAGTGACTTCTGCAAAGATTTACGATACCCCAAGAAACTGTGACATTTCTTGTTGAAACCTCCATTTTTATCTTTGCGAAAGAAGAAGACAACCACAGGTTTATACCCCACCCTTCTCTCTGCTCCGTGGCGCAGAGTGTTAAAGCTGCAGTACCGCAGTTCTAAGAGACCTGAGTTTGATCCCAATGGAAGCTGCTTCAGGTAGCCTGTTCCAGATTGACTCAGCCTTCCATCCTTCCGAGGTCGGTCAAATGAGGGCCCAGCTTGTTGGAGGGAAAGTGTAGAGGACTGGGGAAGGCAATGGCAAACCACCCTGTTGAAAGTCTGCCGTGAAATTTATCATAAAGCTTGCATTTTGACATGGGTTAAAGACTGGCTGCTTCTAAAAAATAAAAGACTTTTAATATTGGAAGGGGCTGACCTGACTAAAGGGTGGCATGCATATATATGGTATGACCACCCAACAAAAGGAAGTAGATTCCTGAGACACGAAATAAGGAAATCCTTATATAAGACTTGGTTTGAGGTTAAAAATCAAATATATAAATATACTCCTAAGTGGCTTTCTCCGGTTGAAGCATCGGTTCAACCCAACCTTTTCAACTGGGAAGAAGATTTTACTTATGAAAGCTTGTTAAATGTTAGACAGGAATTGAACATAGAAGTAATTTCTAAAATGGACTGGTGGTTGAGAACACAAGTTAAATCCAGGCATAAGTCAGATAAGGGGTTAGGTTTTCCAAAAAAATTGAACAAATTTGATTGCATTATATTGGAATCCGACAGAAAAATGATTTCTAGGTGTTATACCTGGCTACTAGAAACAAAGATGCAAGAGGAAAATGTAAAGGAAAGTTGGATTAAATGGTTACAAGAATTCGGTTATACTATTGATTTAGATAACTGGGAGAAAATATGGAAAGAAAACAACAAACTGTTTAAATCCTCTTTATTAAAAGAAAACCTGTACAAAATGGTTTACCGCTGGTACTACACCCCCGAAAGACTCTCTAAAGCATTTCCAAACAGCTCAGACAAATGCTGGAAGTGTGCAAAAGTAAAGGGTTCGTTATATCACTTGTGGTGGAAATGTGATTATGCGAAAAAATATTGGTTACAAATATCTATTTGGACTCAAAAGATGTTAAAAATAAGAATTCCTCATGTACCAGAATTATATTTATTAAATATTTGTCAAATTATATTACCCAAGAAAACAAAAAGATTGTTACTGCATATTATAACTATAGCTAGGATATTGTATGCGAGGTACTGGAAAAAGCCGCAAACGCCAAGCAAGAATAAATTTTTGTCTAAATTAATGGAAGCAGCTGAAATGGACATATTAACTTGCAGAATGAAAGGAGGAAATATGGAAGAATGTAAAGAGACATGGAGTCCGATGTATTTATGGGCTAAAACATTAGGATTTGAAATGATATGAAAATGCTGAAAATTATAGTTTTTATTGACTCAATCGCTCCATTAGGTGTTTGTTAGGTGTTGTTTGTTAGGTGTTGTTTGTTAGGTGTTGTCTGTTAGTTAGTAGGTTGATGTTGATGTTATATGTAAATGTATATATTTAGTATGTAAAGCGTATGATTATGTTTAACAATAAAAAGAAAACTCTTTAAAAAAAAAAAGAAAGAAAGTCTGCCGTGAAAACGTGAAAGCGACGTCACCCCAGAGTCGGAAACGAGTGGTGCTTGCACAGGGGACCTTTCCTTTCCTTCTCTCTGAATCAGAGTCTCAGAGCAGCTTACGATCTCCTTTATCTCCTTCCCCCACAACAGACACCCTGTGAGGTGGGCGGAGGCTGAGAGGGCTCACCCAGAAGCTGCCCTTTCAAGGACAGCTCTGTGAGAGCTATGGCTGACCCAAAGCCATTCCAGCAGCTGCAAGTGGAGAAGTGGAGAATCAAACCCAGTTCTCCCAGATAAGGGTTCACACACTTCACCACTACACCAACCTTCTTTTAACAGGTTGCGCCCCCACCCCTCCCACCATTTTGCTCTTTCATGTGTCCCCCCCCTTCCCCCGCCTACCCCGAAACAGTGAAGGATGCAAGTGATGTAGACACTGGAGAAAAAAAATCTCTCATTCTAAAGGGCAGAGGGTTGGGTGGGGGAGGGGAGGCCTGGCTCATTTGGTCCCCCCCCCTCCCTCATTAGCCAAAGGGTTGAGAGGGTAAAGAATCTGCTATAGTTTGCCAAGAGGTTTTCCAGGCCCCTTTTCCACAGCAGGTAGGCCCCATTGCGGCTGCCAGATAGACTCTGGCTCCATGGCATTTCCATGCAAGTGTGCTATGTGAAGGGGGGGGGGCGGGAGGTTTGCCTGCTTTTAGGCAGTAGCTAGCAACTTAAGGGGGGAGTTGTGCTTGAATGGACACACACAGTTTTGTGTCTTGCAGAATGGCTGCTTGTCTTTCTGGGGGGCGGGGGGGGGGGGAGAAACATCACCGAGCTGAGTCTTACCAGCAGTTTCCATGGAAGCACTGTGTGTTCCTGTTTACTCCAACGCTATGGCCATATCAGTGGCAAGTGGTCATGCTCCTAAGGGAACAAAACTCTTGAGCTTAAATTGGAAGCAGGGGGGTGCAGAGCAGAGGTGCTGATTCTTTGGCACCTGATAGCTACAGACCCCAGAGTAAGGCAATAGTCCTGTATCCACCACATGTAGAATCTAGCCAAGCCAAGATGGCCAGCAAAAGGCCTAATTCTCAGGGACAGCAGGGAGAATCTTTTGGCTGCAGTTTGCCATCTGCTAAGCCCTGTTGAAGAGCCCCGTGGCATAGAATGGTAAGCTGCAGTACTGCAGTCCAAGCTCTGCTCATGGCCTGAGTTCAATCCCAGCGGAAGCTGGGTTCAGGTAGTTGGCTCAAGGTTGACTCAGCCTTCCATTCTTCCGAGGTCAGTAAAATGAGTACCCACTTTCCCCCCACCAAGCTGGGTACTCATTTTACCAACCTCGGAAGGATGGAAGGCTGAGTCAACCTCGAGCCGGCTGCCTGAACCCAGCTTCTGCAGGGATCGAACTCAGGTTGGAAGCAGAGTTTGGACTGCTTGGGGAAAGTTGGCATAGATGCAGATTTGCTTTCCTATCAAATCTGAACATATTCTGTTTCTATAATGACATAAAGTGAATCATTTATAACTTCGCATATAAAACATACTTAGGGAATTTATTTTAGTAGAGAAAGAGATGGCATACTTAGGGAATTTATTAATGTCTTGGTTTTTTTATAAGAAAAACTGCAAATATGTCCAGGTCTTAAGAAACAGTTGCAAACCATTCTACCCTGTGCTACAAAGAGCAGAAGGGTCTTAATTTCTGCCGTTTGACAGGCAGGAAAAATATTTTGTAGTAAACAAAAGGAAGTGTATGATATGGACAAAGCCACTGCCCTGTGGTCAAAATATGTAAACTTGACAAAACTTTAGACTTTATAAAACTGAGAACACTGAACTTTAATGTGTTTTATAATGCATTACAGCATATCCATTCTTCTTACCAAAATTATTTACATTTAAACAAAAAACTATTCTCGAAAACATTCCATATGTACAGTAATTGTGTAATGCCATGCAGACCGTCTTCATACTGCGCATTTCAATCATTCCGAAAGAGAAAAAGAAGAAAAAATAGATTCCCCTCCCATGTTTCCCATTTTTTCATTAGAAAAATGAAAAAGTACTCAAGCTTTTTCATTCTAGACATTTTGAGTGTGAAAACCTTGGTGTGAGAAGCATTTCACTCATTCTCACAGAGAAAATGCTTCATAGGTGCTCCCCCAAATGTGTCGATTTTTCCATTGCAAAAAATGGGAGGGGGATCACTGGAAAGGGGGCTTCCCCCCACAAAAAAAATATTTTTCCTTTTCCCCCCCTGGGCCACATTTCTATTCACCCTGTCTGCTTGGTGACTCTGTCATCATGGATAGGTTCTGATGAGCCTAATCCAGGGGCCAAATCAGGTGCCCAGAAGGCTCCTATCAGACCCCTGAGCAACTGGTTGTCATGTGCTTCCTTCTCCCTATATCTTGCTTCCTTCTGCATTACAGCTTGCTTTGCAAGGCTTGCTCAATTGCACGGGATCTGCAAAGCAAAACCTCTATTTTGGAGTACTGTGTGCAATTCTGGTCACCGCATCTCAAAAAGGATATTATAGCATTGGAAGAAGTGCAGAAAACGGCAACTAGAATGATTAAGGTTTGGAAAACACTTTCCCTATGAAAAAAGGTTGAAACGCTTGGGGCTCTTTAGCTTGGAGAAACGTCGACTGCAGGGTGACATGAGAGAGGTTGACAAGGTTATGCATGGGATGGAGAAAGTAGAGAAAGAAGTCCTTTTCTCCCTTTCTCACAATACAAGAACTCGTGGGCATTCGATGAAGTTGCTGAGCAGTCAGGTTAAAATGGATACAAGGAAGTACTTCTTCACCCAAAGGGTGATTAACATGTGGAATTCACTGCCACAGGAGGTGGTGGTGGCTACAAGTATAGCCAACTTTAAGAGGAGATTGGATAAAAATATGGAGCAGAGGTCCATCAGTGGCTATTAGCCACAGTGTATATATGTGTGTCTTTGTGTATACACACACACATATATTGGCCACTGTGTGACACAGAGTGTTGGACTGGGTGCGCCATTGACCTGATCCAACATGGCTTCTCTTATGTTCTTATTTTCTCCATTGGCTGAGGCTCCTCCCTTGGGGAGGAATAGCTTGATTTGCTAGGCTCTCTCGATCGCACAGCAGAGCTACTGAGCCAAGTCTCTCTTCCTTCTGTTTACTCAAGCTCCTCCACCCTCTCAAGTCCGTGGGAAGGAAGGAAAGAGTCAGAGCTTCCTTTGCCCAGTTCCCTGGGTCCCATGGGAGAAATACAAAGAAAGCACCTTTAAGACGAACGAGCGTTAACGTTATAAGCATATTTTAAGTTTTTAGAAAATATTTTTTTGTTTGCCTGTTGTTCTTTATAAAATTTATATCTCTGCTACCGAATCTTAAATAGGTACACACATGGCCCGACCTGGCATGGCTGGGCCCAACAAGGTCTCATTTATGTCAGATCCGGCCCTCATAACAAATGAGTTCGGCACCCGTGGTCTAATCTGTCTCTGTTCACAGTAGGGATTCCCCTCAAAACTACTGGTTTACAAGCTACCGTATTTTTCGCACCATAAGACGCACTTTTTCCTCCCAAAAAAGTGGGGGGGAAAGTGTGTGCGTCTTATGGAGCAAAGGTACCATACGTACCTTCCTCCGGGGGGTGGGGGGAGTGATCCGCTGCCTCCGTCCCGGCGCTTCCCACCCCTGCCTGCCTGGCTCCAGCTCTGACGCTTACAGCAAGCGCCAGGATCGCTCCCTCCGCCCTCCGATCCCAGCGCTTGCTTTAAGCATCAGCGCTGAAGCCAGGCAGGCAAGCAGGGAGAAAGCACGCCGCCCCCCCCCCACAGCCAGCGCTTGCGAAGCGCTGGGTTTGCGGAGGGGGCGGGTGCTTCCTCTGTCCCTGTCTGCATGGCTTCAGCTTCTGCTGATAGCAAGGGCTGGGTTCGGAGGCAGCCAAGCCTCGGATCCCAGCCCTTGCTATCAGCAGAAGCTGAAGCCAGGCAAAGAGGAAGCCCCCCCCGCTCCACAAACGCAGCGCTTCGCGAAGCGCTGGGTTTGCGGAGGGGGGGGGCTTCCTCTGTGCCTGTCTGCCAGGCTTCAGCTGCTGCTTCTAGCAAGGGCTGGGATCGGAGGCAGGATTGAGAGGGGGAAGGTGCCCAGATCTGGGTGCACAGCTACAAAAATTTTTTTCCTGTTTTCCTCCTCTAAAAACTAGATGCGTCTTATGGTCCGGTGCGTCTAATGGTCCGAAAAATACGGGTAATTCTTCCCAAGGAAGAGGCCTTGTTCTCTGTTTACAAACAGCTTGTCCCAGTCTTCCTTACAAAGCATAGGCTTAAAGCGGCCTTCAGCGTTTGTAATATCAGAAGAACCTCTTGAGTCTTAAGCCGCCTTCTCCAACTTGCTTTTTTTTTTTTGGCTTTGTGTTTGGTTTCTGAGCTGCTTGCAAAGCTTCTCATACTACTTCAGTTTGAGAGGCTGTCTCTGCTCCTGCCATGTGCCAAGATCAGCTTCTCTGGTTTGGGTTGTACTTCAGCAGCTAAGTTATTTCTGGTGCAAACGTAGCCGTAAGGCATAATTTGTGATCACCGCTTACCCGCATGCATGTGCTGGAGAACTTCGGGGAAAGGAGGAGGTCTGTCATACCAGGCTGGGTTTTGGAGCAGACAGAAGGATTCTTGGACATATGACACAAGCAGTCCCTTCTCTGGCTCTGGGTGGTGGTGCTTCTGATGTGGAAAAGAGCAGGGATCCCAGCCAGAGGCCAAGATGCACATGTGATGAACTGAGATTCAGTTTGGTGTAGTGGTGAAGGGTGCGGACTCTTATCTGGGAGAACTGGGTTTGATTCCCCTCTTCTCCACTTGCAGCTGCTGGAATGGCCTTGGGTTAGCCATAGCTCTAGCGGAGCTGTCCTTGAGAGGGCAGCTTCTGGGAGAGCTCTCTCAGCACCCCCGCACCTCACGGGGTGTCTGTTGTGGGGGAGGAAGGGAAAGGAGATTGTAGGCCGCTCTGAGACTCTGTCCTTGAGAGGGCGGCTTCTGGGAGAGCTCTCTCAGCACCCCCGCACCTCACGGGGTGTCTGTTGTGGGGGAGGAAGGGAAAGGAGATTGTAGGCCGCTCTGAGACTCTGTCCTTGAAAGGGCAGCTTCTGGGAGAGCTCTCTCAGCCCACTTCACAGGGTGTCTGTTGTGGGGAGGAAGGGAAAGGAGATTGTAGGCCACTCTGAGACTCTGTTCTTGAAAGGGCAGCTTCTGGGAGAGCTCTCTCAGCCCCACCCACCTCACAGGGTGTCTGTTGTGGGGGAGGAAGGGAAAGGAGATTGTAGGCCACTCTGAGACTCTGTCCTTGAAAGGGCAGCTGCTGTGAGAGCCCTCTCAGCCCCACCCACCTCACAGGGTGTCTGTTGTGGGGGAGGAGGGAAAGAAGATTGTAGGCCGCTCTGAGACTCTGTCCTTGAAAGGGCAGCTTCTGGGAGAGCTCTCTCAGCCCCACCCACCTCACAGGGTGTCTGTTGTGGGGGAGGAAGGGAAAGGAGATTGTAGGGCGCTCTGAGACTCTGTCCTTGAAAGGGCAGCTGCTGTGAGAGCCCTCTCAGCCCCACCCACCTCACAGGGTGTCTGTTGTGGGGGAGGAGGGAAAGAAGATTGTAGGCCGCTCTGAGACTCTGTCCTTGAAAGGGCAGTTTCTGGGAGAGCTCTCTCAGCATCCCCGCACCTCACGGGGTGTCTGTTGTGGGGGAGGATGGGAAAGGAGATTGTAAGCCGCTTTGAGTCTCTGATTCAGAGAGAAGGGCGGGGTATAAATTTGCAGTCTTCTTCTCCCCTGGCGAGAGTGTTGGTGGAGGGCTTCGGGAGTATCCGTTGGTCTGCTGCTTGCAAGCGCTAACTCGGTAGACCACCTTGGTTTCATTCTGAAATGTCCATGTCAGATTCCCAGATCTTTGAGTCCTGGATGTGTGGAAGTGTGTCCACTCTTGAGAATCAAGCCTGGGAAAGTCACCCCTGTGGAGTCGATCGCTTTGCTTCCAGATCGCAATCCGGACTAAAAATGTCATGTTCTGAAAGCTTATCTTATAAATAGCCATTTAGCATTGGGAATACACAGGGAAGCAGGTTTGCTGTTGCTGAATTGGCGTGGGGCATTTGCTGCGCAGAAATCTTTGAGGCAAGAGAAGTTTTGTCTAGCAACTGGGTCGTGTGAGGAACAGGAGGAAAACAGCCGTAGCAGTAGACGTGAACTCACACGTATGCATGAAGAAGTCTTCTCCTTTTGCAAAGCTTTTGTGTTGTTTCTTGAACCTGCTTTTGCTGAAAAAGGAACTGGGAGCTTGTTTAACCAGCTGTTGTCATGTTGTGAACTAGCCAACAGCCACCCATAAACAGGTCTCCCACCCTATTTTGGCTTTTTTTCTCGGGTAGCAGATCAGCCAGCTGCCCATGGTTTCTGGATGCTCTGTTGACTTCTGCACTACTTTCTAGAGCTTTGGTTGGAACTTTCTTTCCTCTCTTCCCACCGTTCAACCTTCCTCTTTCCCAGCCTGTTTGTATCCCTGTTATCCTAGGCCCAAGATTTGGGCCAATTTTTGCCCAACTCCACATCCCTTTTGCTGCAAATTACTTGAACGTATGAACATATATGAACCTATTAAGCTGCCTTATACTGAATCAGACCCTCAGTCCATCAAAGTCAGTCTTGTCTACTCAGACTGGCAGCGGCTCTCCAGAGTCTCAAGCTGAGGCTTTTCACGCCTACTTGCCTGGACCCTTTTGAGTTGGAAATGCCAGGGATTGAACCTGGGACCTTCTGCTTACCAAGCAGATGCTCTACCACTGAAGAAGAAGATATTGGATTTATATCCCGCCCTCCACTCCGAAGAGTCTCAGAGCGGCTCACAATCTCCTTTCCCTTTCTCCCCCACAACAGACACCCTGTGAGGTGGGTGGGGCTGGAGAGGGCTCTCACAGCAGCTGCCCTTTCAAGGACAACCTCTGCCAGGGCTATGGCTGACCAAAGGCCATGCTAGCAGGTGCAAGTGGAGGAGTGGGGAATCAAACCCGGTTCTCCCAGATAAGAGTCCACACACTTAACCACTACACCAAACTGGCACTGAGCCACCATCCCTCATTTGATGGCCAGTACTTGCCTTTGTACTAGCCACCTTAGATGCCTGCTAGCTTGAAATCCCCCCCATGTAGTGCCTCTGTACTGATTTCTCATGATACATATTTGGAATTTCTGAAGCATACCAAGCCTTTCTGACCTTTCCGGGTTGCTGCCTGATTCTGATAATTCTTAGTATTTTCCTCTCCCACACACAGTGTCATCTGGGGGTTTTGTTCTAAGGGCTCAATATTTCGATACCAGGAAGGTGTGGGAAAAAAAACACCATTGTCCAAATATGACTGAGCCAACTTCGCTGCTCTGTGGATATTGGACCCAGTGCAAGGAGATGGAGGCGGGTGGGGGAAGGTCTGCTTTTGTTCAGCTGTTGGACAGTTCAGTTTAAGAATTGGTGTTGTTTCATTTGCTCAAATAAGGGAGGCAAGAGAGAGATCTCTCTCTGGAAAATTTACTTACCATATTTTGGGTATTCTGAATGCAAAGTGTGAAACTTTGTGGTGGGGCAGGGGGGATGGACCACAGCAGGGTGTGGTGTTTCCCCCGCAGATCTTGTGCTCTGGTTGCTTTCCCACCTGTGTTCTTTCTGCCTTTCAAGCCCTTCTTGTGTGATCAGTACAGAGCATGGCCCGTCACACATCTCAGACAAACCAGAGCATGTTTGCGATGGTAAATCACAACTTGGTAAATTGCCAAGCTGGCCTACTTCCTCCCCGCTTTCTCCATGGACTGTGCCTCTCCCTGCTTCCTCCCCAAGGGAGGAGCCTCAGCCAATGGAGAAAATAGAGGCTTTGCTCTGTAGCTCCTGTGCAATTGAGCAAGCATTCTGTGCTGCAGAAGAGGAAGCAAGAGAGAGGGGGAAGGAAGCAGCAGACAGCCAGTTGCTCGGGGGCCTGATAGGAGCCCTCCGGGGGCCTGATTCAGCCCCCGGGCCGCATGTTTGACACCCCTGCTCTACCCACTACACCACCCTGACTCTTGTCATCTTTTACCCATTCCCTTCCCCCTCAAAAAAAAAGATTGCATGGAGATGTGCCAGAGCAGTACTTTTTATGCGAGAAATGCTGCCAGCTTTGGTAGAAACTCTGGGCATCTCCTTCCATGTTTTCAAACAAGGCACACGCCCCACACAAACAGTAGCTGTGGCTAAATATACGCTTCCTTAACAAGGCTTTCAGGAAACAAGGATGAATAATATCTAGCATAGAAAGGTAACAAGGAATTTGTTGTAGGGTTGCCAGCCTCCAGGTGTTGACTGGAGATCTGCAAGTGACATAAATCCATTCACTTGGAGAAAACGGCCACTTTGAAAGGTGGACTCTATGGTATTATACCCCACTGAAGTCCCTCCCCTCCCCTTCTCAGGTTCCCCCCCCCCCCCAAGAATCCACAGCACTGTAAAATGGTTTTAAAATGTTTTAATAGTGTTTCTTGGTAAGCAGAAGGTCCCAGGTTCAATCCCCGGCATCTCCAACTAAAAAGGGTCTAGGCAAAGAGGCATGAAAAACCTCCGCTTGAGAACCTGGAGAGCCGCTGCCAGTCTGAGGAGACAATACTGACTTTAGGGAGAGATGGTGGCTCACTGGTAGAGCATGTGCTTGGTAAGCAGAAGGTCCCAGGTTCAATCCCCGGCATCTCCAACTAAAAAGGGCCCAGGCAAATAGGCATGAAAAACCTCAGCTTGAGACCCTGGAGAGCCACTGCCAGTCTGAGTAGACAAGACTGACTTTAGGGAGAGATGGTGGCTCCGTGGTAGAGCATCTGCTTGGTAAGCAGGAGGTCCCAGGTTCAACCCCCGGCATCTCCAGCTAAAAAGGGTCCAGGCAAGTAGGTGTGAAAAACCTCAGCTTGAGAGTGAGACTCTGGAGAGCCGCTGCCAGTTTGAGTAGACAGTACTGACTTTGATGGACCGAGGGTCTGATTCAGTAGAAGGCAGCTTCATATGTTTATATGTTGTTTATTGTTTGAAGTTTGATTGTTTGATTTGTATTTATTGTCTGAAATTTGGACTGTTAGCTGCCCTGAGTCCGCTTGCGGAAAGGGCGGGGTATAAATTAAAGATAATAAATAATAATAAAACGTATGTCCCAACTCAGAGCTGGCTCTGCTTGCAGCCGCCACCACCTCCTGTGGCAGTGATTGCCACGTGTGAATCACCCTTTGGGTGAAGAAGGACTTCCTTTTATCCGTTCTAACCCGACTGCTCAGCAATTTCATGGAGTGCTCACGAGTTCCTGTATTGCGAGAAAGGGAGAAAAGTAGTTTTGTTCTCTACCTTCTCTATCCCACGCATAATCTTGTAAACCTCTATCATTTGGGACCAGTCACACACTCTCCACCTAACCTGTGAGGATGAAAGAGAGGAGAGGAGATTAGGGTGTGTTGCTTTGCCTTTCCATGGGGCGGGGAGGTGGCATAGAAGTGAAAATATGATACACTTGTATGTTGATTTATGGGAAGGAAGGTGGCATGGTCTCACCTGATCTCAGAGGCTCAGCAGAGCCAGCCCTGGGGTGGCCATAAATCAGTGGCGACTTGACAACACTTTACACTCACACACATACACATACACATACACACAGATCCCAGTAGGCAGCCGTGTTGGTCTGAAGCAATAGAACAAAGCAGTAGACTTAGTTGGTCTTAAAGGTGCACACATACACACACTTCGATCTGTGCAATTGTATGGGGATGGTTAGAGTTTGCAGTCTTCCCATTGGTGTTGTTTGTGGTCTTTTTGGTTTTCCTGTTTGTTATGCATATTGACATTTGGAGCGGGGGTTGGCCCCCCCCCCACTGCCACGCTGGAAGACGAGAGGGCGGGGCAGGCAGCCAGAGCCCAGAACAAGCATCTTCAGGTTGCCATGGTGACCTGGCTTTTGGCAGCCCCTGAACTAATCCCCCGTAATGACGATAATATGGGATGGAAGAGTTTGGTCTTTTCAATGTTAAGATTAAGCTCAGGATTTACATCCTTTGCCACCCCTTCAATGCGGACCAGAGCCTTTCTGTGCAGATAACACTTTGTTTCCCTTACTTCAAAATCTGTGTCTTCTATTTTTACCTTTCATTCCCCCCCCCCCCCTGCCTATCGGATGGCAAAAAATAGATACCACTTGCAACCAGCGTTCTCTCCACGCTGAGTTAGCATGAGCTAGCTCACAGATTTTTAGCCTCCAGCTCACACGTTTTTGTTTTAGCTCAGGAAAACTGAGCACACTCATTTATGCAGGAGCTCACAACTTTAATGCCAGGAGCTCACAGCTTTAATATCAGTAGCTCACAAAGTTGAATTTTTGCTCGCAAGGCTTTGCAGTGGGGAGGGACGGTGGCTCAGTGGCAGAGCATCTGCTTGGTAAGCAGAAGGTCCCAGGTTCAATCCCCGGTATCTCCAACTAAAAAGGATCTAGGCAAGTAAGTGTGGAAAACCTCCGCTTGAGACCCTGGAGAGCAGGGGAGCGATGGTGGCTCAGTAGTAGAGCATCTGCTTGGTAAGCAGAAGGTCCCAGGTTCAATCCCCGGTATCTCCAACTAAAAAGGATCTAGGCAGGTAGGCGTGAAATACCTCCGCTTGAGACCCTGGAGAGCAGGGGAGCGATGGTGGCTCAGTAGTAGAGCATCTGCTTGGTAAGCAGAAGGTCCCAGGTTCAATCCCCGGCATCTCCAACTAAAAAGGATCTAGGCAAGTAGGCGTGAAAAACCTCCGCTTGAGACCCTGGAGAGCAGGGGAGGGACGGTGGCTCGGTGGTAGAGCATCTGCTTGGGAAGCAGAAGGTCCCAGGTTCAATCCCCGGCATCTCCAACTAAAAAGGGTCCAGGCAAGTAGGCGTGAAAAACCTCCGCTTGGGACCCTGGAGAGCAGGGGAGCGATGGTGGCTCAGTAGTAGAGCATCTGCTTGGTAAGCGGAAGGTCCCAGGTTCAATCCCCGGCATCTCCAACTAAAAAGGATCTAGGCAAGTAGGCGTGAAAAACCTCCGCTTGAGACCCTGGAGAGCCGCTGCCAGTCAGAGTAGACAATACTGACTTTGATGGACTGAGGGGGGGGGGGTCTGATTCAGTAAAAGGCAGCTTCATATGTTCATATGCAGCTTAAAGGGCCCATCGCTTGCAACTCTCTCTCTTTAGTATGTTCTCAGTTTTACTGGTGGGAAATTTCACAGATATGCCAAATATTGCATGCTAATAATAGTGCACACCACGCAACAATAGATTAAGGTAGGTCCCAGCAGTGAAGCAACGCAATAAAATTGGAGCCCAGTGGCACCTTTAAGATCGACAGAGTTTAATTCTTCCACACGGAAGTGTGTACTCAGAATTAAACTTTGTTGGCCTTAAAGGTGCCACTGGGCTCAAACTTTGTTCTGTTACACAATAAGTAATCAGTGACCCGTGTTATGTTGTTGAAGCAGTAAAAGAGGTTTAGATTCGATAAGAAGGCGCTGGCCCGGTGGAGCTCTCCGCCAAATGACATCCACGCTCCAGCCTGGGGGGTGTAATGCAGTTCTGCCAAGCCTGTGGCTGAGGACAGCCACGGTCTCCACTTAGCCTGGCTCCTTCCTTCCTCCCCTCACACCCCCCCCCCAGCAAAAGGACACCAAGTTGTGTTCCTTTAATGTGCCGGTTTGGAGAGCCGGTTTGGTGTAGTGGTTAAGTGCGCGGACTCTTATCTGGGAGAACCGGGTTTGATTCCCCACTCCTCCACTTGCACCTGCTAGCATGGCGTTGGGTCAGCCACAGCTCTGGCAAAGGTTGTCCTTGAAAGGGCAGCTGCCGTGAGAGTCCCATCCACCTCACAGGGTGTCTGTTGTGGGGGAGGAAGGGAAAGGAGATTGTGAGCCGCTCTGAGAATCTTCGGAGTGGAGGACGGGATATAAATCCAATATCTTCATCTACCTCACAGGGTGTCTGTTGTGGGGGGGAGGAAGGGAAAGGAGATTGTGAGCCGCTCTGAGACTCTTTGGAGTGGAGGACGGGATATAAATCCAGTATCTTCATCTACCTCACAGGGTGTCTGTTGTGGGGGAAGAATGTAAAGGAGATTGTGAGCCGCTCTGAAACTCTTTGGAGTGGAGGGCGGGATATAAATCCAGTATCTTCATCTACCTCACAGGGTGTCTGTTGTGGGGGAGGAAGGTAAAGGAGATTGTGAGCCGCTCTGAGACTCTTTGGAGTGGAGGGTGGGATATAAATCCAGTATCTTCATCTACCTCACAGGGTGTCTGTTGTGGGGGAGGAAGGTAAAGGAGATTGTGAGGCACTCTGAGACTCTTCGGAGTGGAGGGTGGGATATAAATCCAATATCTTCATCTACCTCACAGGGTGTCTGTTGTGGGGGAGGAAGGGAAAGGAGATTGTGAACCGCTCTGAGACTCTTTGGAGTGGAGGGCGGGATATAAATCCAGTATCTTCATCTACCTCACAGGGTGTCTGTTGTGGGGGAGGAAGGTAAAGGAGATTGTGAGCCGCTCTGAGACTCTTCGGAGTGGAGGGCGAGATATAAATCCAATATCTTCATCTACCTCACAGGGTGTCTGTTGTGGGGGAGGAAGGTAAAGGAGATTGTGAGCCGCTCTGAGACTCTTCGGAGTGGAGGGCGGGATATAAATCCAATATCTTCATCTACCTCACAGGGTGTCTGTTGTGGGGGAGGAAGGGAAAGGAGATTGTGAGCCGCTCTGAGACTCTTCGGAGTGGAGGGCGGGATATAAATCCAATATCTTCATCTACCTCACAGGGTGTCTGTTGTGGGGGAGGAAGGGAAAGGAGATTGTGAGCCGCTCTGAGACTCTTCGGAGTGGAGGGCGGGATACAAATCCAATATCTTCATCATCTTCTTCTTCATCTGTGACATAGATCCAAGTGGGCAGCCGTGTTAGTCTGAAGCAGTGGAGCAAAGCAGGAGTCCAGTGGCACCTTTAAGACCAACAAAAGTATTATCCAGAATGTCTGATGAAGCGTGCTTAGAACACGCGAAAGCTTCCATTCTGAATAAAACTTTCTTGGCCTTAAAGGTGTCACTGGAGTCCTATTTTGTCCTGTCTGGGAAATGTCACTTGAATTGTTAAGGATGGTTTTTGATGCTTCTAACTGAGTTTAAAAACATTTCAGTCAAAAATGTTGTCGCCTGCCCTGAGCCCAGTTGTGCAGGGGAGGGAGGGCTATAGATTGAATAAATAATAATAATAAGCATTGCCTAGGTTTCAGTTATTCCCACCCTTCTGTCCCCACCACCTTGGCTTCAGAATTCCCCTTGGTTTTATCTCTTGGGCAGCTGCAGCCTGACTCTAGCTGTGGGAACAGGCCAAGAATTGGAGACTCCCTCACCAACATCCCCAGGCACCCTGTGAGGTAGGTGGGGCTGAGAGAGCTCTCCCAGAAGCTGCCCTTTAAGGACAGAGTCTCAGAGCGGCCTACAATCTCCTTTCCCTTCCTTCCCCACAACAGACACCCTGTGAGGTGGGTGGGGCTGAGAGAGCTCTCCCAGAAGCTGCCCTTTCAAGGACAGAGTCTCAGAGTGGCCTACAATCTCCTTTCCCTTCCTCCCCCACAAGAGACACCCTGTGAGGTGGGTGGGGCTGAGAGGAAGATTTCTCTTTTAAAAAGGTAAAGGTAGTCCCCTGTGCAAGCACCAGTCATGGGGGCAGAGGGCCAGGGCTGGACTTCAGAGCACCTGCGGCACTGCAGATGTGTGAGGCATGTAAGCCTTGACGTGAGCAGCTGTGTCAACTAAGGCTTTGCTTGGCCAGAACCAGAGCTCCTTTCAGCTCCCTTCGTTGAGGGAAGTGTCCTTTTGCCTTCCAGTGGCCAAATCCAGACACCTGCTTTGGGAACGGCATTAAGAGCCTTTCCTCTCTGTGTATGCTTCAGTCCTGATTGCAATCTCCCACTTCCTCAGTGTTCTGTGTGTAGTAAACATAAAGCATTTTTGTCCCTTGTTGCCTCTAGTTTAAAGAACGGTTGAGCCAAATGACTTCTTTTACAAAGCGGTTTTGAAAAACAAAACAACCTGACCAATGTTCCCTCTAAGCTGCAGAGTCTTGTGAGCTACTGGCAATAAAGTTGTGAGCTACTGGCATTAAAACTGGCGAGCTCTTGCATCTATTAGTGTGCTCTGGGGTCATACTTCCTGAGCTAAGGCAAAAATCTGTGAGCTGGAGGCTAAAAATCTGTGAGTTAGCTCATGCTAACTCAGCTTAAAGGGAACACTGAACCTAACCATGAAGTGCAAAAAGCAGGTAGACAGAGCCGGCTCTGGGGTTTTTACCACCCCAGGCAAGGCTCTGCCTCCCCGCCCCCCCGCCCTCCAGTGGGTGAGGGCCCCCAGCGCCAGCCCAAATCAGGCCCCATTTGCATGGAGGTCTCCTTGAGGACCCCTCCGTGCAAATGCCTACCCCCCCCCACGGCACAACCTTCCCAAGGTGTGTGAAAGCTGAGTGGGGCCAGATCACCAGACCCTTCCCTTCCCCAGCGCCCTTGGAGGACACTGGGGATGGGAAACGCCACTCTTTTGGCTCTGAGTGGAGCCCCTCTGATCCCTCAGAACCAAGAAAAATAAGTGGGAGTCTCAGGAATGGCGTGAGTGGGGAGGGAGCACGCACCCCCGCCGGGAGCTGGCACCCTAAGCAATCTCCTAGTTGGCCAACTCCCACGTGCCGGCCCTGCAGATGGTAGGACAGCACTGACCGGGTCTCGTATCATAAGAACATAAGAGAGGCCATGTTAGATCAGGCCAATGGCCCATGCAGTCCAACACTCTTTGTCACATAAGAACATAAGAGAGGCCATGTTGGATCAGGCCAATGGCCCCTCCAGCCCAACACTGTGTCACATAAGAACATAAGAGAAGCCCTGTTGGATCAGGCCAATGGCCCCTCCAGTCCAACACTGTGTGTCACGTAAGAACATCAGAGAAGCCCTGATGGATCAGGCCAATGGCCCCTCCAGTCCAACACTCTGTGTCACATAAGAACATAAGAGAAGCCCTGTTGGATCAGGCCAATGGCCCATCCAGTCCCATACTCTGTGTCACATAAGGACATAAGAGAAGCCCTGTTGGATCAGGCCAATGGCCCATCCAGTCCCACACTCTGTGTCACATAAGAACATAAGAGAAGCCCTGTTGGATCAGGCCAATGGCCCCTCCAGTCCAACACTCTGTGACACATAAGAACATAAGAGAAGCCCTGTTGGATCAGGCCAATGGCCCCTCCAGTCCCACACTCTGTGTCACATAAGAACATAAGAGAAGCCCTGTTGGATCAGGCCAATGGCCCATCCAGTCCCACACTCTGTGTCACATAAGAACATAAGAGAAGCCCTGTTGGATCAGGCCAATGGCCCATCCAGTCCCACACTCTGTGTCACATAAGAACATAAGAGAAGCCCTGTTGGATCAGGCCAATGGCCCCTCCAGTCCAACACTCTGTGTCACATAAGAACATAAGAGAAGCCCTGTTGGATCAGGCCAATGGCTCATCCAGTCCAACACTCTGTGTCACACAGTGGCCAAAAAATTACACACACACACACACACACTGCGGCTAATAGCCACAGATGAACCTTTGCTCCATATTTTTATTGTAAACCTCTATCATGTCACCCCACAGTTGACGTTTCTCCAAGCTAACGAGCCCCAAGCGTTTTAACCTTTCTTCATAGGGAAAGTGTTCCAACCCTTTAATCATTCTAGTTGCCCTTTTCTGCACTTTTTCCAATGCTATAACATCCTTTTTGAGGTGCGGTGACCAGAATTGCACACAGTATTCCAAATGAGACCGCACCATCGATTTATACAGGGGCATTATGATACTGGCTGATTCGTTTTCCATTCCCTTCCTAATAATTCCCAGCATGGCGTTGGCCTTTTTTATTGCAATCGCACACTGTCTTGACATTTTCAGTGAGTTCTCTACCACGACCCCAAGATCTCTCTCTTGGTCAGTCTCTGCCAGTTCACACCCCATCAACTTGTATTTGTAGCTTGTATTTTGTATCTATGGCAGAGAGAGGCTCGCATGTTGATTTAAACTGAATGAAATCTCTGCTTCGTCCCCAGTTGCCTCTCAGGCTTCTGCTCCGTCTTTTTTCCTGCGGGGACTCTGAGCCTGCCGAACTGACCACAGAAGTCCAGGGCACACATCCTGAAGTGCACTCAAGTAGCTTCGCCTCTGCTGGATTCAGGATTCCGTCCCATAGCCAGCCTGCTCTCGGGGTCAGCTGGTGGTTAGCCAGGGTCAGGAGTATCTTGGGATGACGTGGGTTTCCTTACAGGGTGGGAAAGAGATGCCAGCTGCCTCACCCCCTTCCCACGTGCCCCAGCCGTATTCCAAGCAGCTGCCTGTGTTCTAGTTGATCTGGGGGGCTGGGCCTGTGGGGTGTTGGTTGGGGAGAATCCTGTTATAGTCGCTGCTGCAATGCTAACACTTTGGAGAAGATGGAAACGTATAATCCCTTGTATTTTACTGTTTTAAGAATATAAAATGAAATTTAATATCTTAGGATATAAAATTGTAGTACTTGTAGTATTATTATTGGGCAGTCGGTTTGGTGTCGTGGTTAAGTGCGCGGACTCTTATCTGGGAGAACCAGGTTTGATTCCCCACTCCTCCACTTGCACCTGCTGGAATGGCCTTGGGTCAGCCATAGCTCTAATAGAGAACCAGTTTAGTGTAGTGGTTAAGTGCATGGACTCTTATCTGGGAGAACTGGGTTTGATTCCCCACTCCTCCACTTGCACCTGCTGGAGTGGCCTTGGGTCAGCCATAGCTCTGGCAGAGGTTGTGCTTGAAAGGGCAGCTGCTGGGAGAGCTCTCTCAGCCCCACCCATCTCACAGGATATCTGTTGTGGGGGAGGAAGGGAAAGGAGATTGTAGGCCGCTCTGAGAGTCTGTCCGTGAAAGCACAGCTTCTGGGACAGCTCTCTCAGCCCCACCCACCTCACAGGGTGTCTGTTGTGTGGGAGGAAGGTAAAGGAGATTATAGACGACTCTGAGACTCGGTCCTTGAAAGGGCAGCTTCTGGGAGAACTCTCGCAGCCCTATCTGCCTCACAGGGTGTCTGTTGTGGGGGAGGAAGGGAAAGGAGATTGTTGGCCCTGTGTAGAGCTACAGTAGTCCAGCCTGGAGGTGACCGTTGCAGGGCTGACCCACCAACCACGGTCCCAAAGTTGACAGGATGGGGGCACCTGATTCAGCCTCCCCCCCCGCCCCCGCTGCGCCTCCTCCTACCCCATTTTCCTCCTCCCCCCCCCCCGCAAGCTTGCTGCCTCCTCCCCTGCATTCACCATTTTAAGGCCGGGGAAGGGGTCGTGGAGCTCCTCCCAGGCCGACCCCCCCCCCCCCCGCTGATCATCTGGGAAAACTCTGGCCTTACCTTTTTTCCCACTTGGGTGGCAAAGGATTTGACCTTCAGCTTCAGCATCTGGCCTTCCAGGGAACAGTCAGGGTTAGATCCCCGCTGAAGAGGAGACTTTGCTCCCCCAGCGCAACCTGCGCCAGTATGCCAGGGCAAGGGGCTGGTGGCCCCCTCCCCCTGCTCTGGGCTTTGCCCCAACAGTCCTGACTTCTGCTGTATGGTTTCCACTAATTGCCCATGGTGCTCAGAGGGGCATGTCTGGCAGATATGTTGGCATCCCTGTCGTCAAACCCCCCCCCCCCCACCTGCAGGGCTGATGTCTAATGTGTGTGGGGGGGATTGGGCCTTTCTCCCATCTGTGCCGTGGGGTTGGCTGTGCTTCTAGTCCTCTTCCCTGGATCTTCTTGACTGCAGCACCTGAAACAAGAGACACCTGCTTTTGTTTTGTCTTTAAAAAGGTCAAGGTAGTCCCCTGTGCAAGCACCAGTCGTTTCCAACTCTGGGGTGACGTCGCATCACGACGTTTTCACGGCAGACTTTTTACGGGTGGTTTGCCATTGCCTTCCCCAGCCATCTACGCTTTCCCCCCAGCAAGCTGGGGACTCATTTGACCAATCTCGGAAGGATGGAAGGCTGAGTCAACCTCGAGCCGGCTACGTGAAAACCCAGCTTCCGCCGGGGATCGAACTCAGGTCATGAGCAGAGCTTAGGACTGCAGTACTGCAGCTTTAACACTCTGCGCCACGGGGCTGACTTCTGCTGACTTGCCTTCCCCAGTCCTCTATACTTCCCCAGTCCTCTATTCTCCCCCCCCCCCCAGCAAACTGGAGACTCATTTTACTGACCTCGGAAGGATGGAAGGCTGAGTCACCTGAACCCAGCTTCCGCCGGGATCAAACTCAAGTCGTGTGAGCTGAGAGCTCGGACTGCAGTACTGCAGCTTTACCATTCTGCGCCACGCGGCCACTTTGTTTTGTCTTAGCAAATATGTTTAAGGGGAGGGGTGGCTTAGAATACCCCTGAGAGGAGAGGGGCTGTGACAGGTTTGAAAAGGTCTGGCCTGAAACTCCGCAAGTTTGTGGATGGGATAGCCGGGCACGGGTGGTGTGTGCTGGGGGAGGGGAGTGCTAGAAGTCCTGAGGAGATTTCTGCAGTCTGGAAGGCAGGAGGAGGGCCCTGGTCATCCTGGACATCCCCTGAGGTGCCATCTTAGCAGTAATGGTCAGGGACCTGTCTATCTACGGGACTGCCTTTCCCCATATATCCCCCAGAGAGCACTGCTGCGATCAGGGACAAAAAAATCTGTTATCCGCCCCGGGCCCAATAGAAGCCAGGTTGTGTGTAACGAGATTTAGGGCTTTTTTGGTGGCAGCACCAGAACTTTGGAACACCCTTCCAGAAGCCGTAAGGGCCCTGCGGGATTTGTCTGCGTTCCGCAGGGCCTGTAAGACCGAATTGTTTAAACAGGCTTTTGCTGTAGATTGAAAAAGGGCTGCCACCGGACATCTTATAGAATGCTGGCGATCACAGTCGAGAATTCGATACCGCCTATATTGTACTGAAGCAGCGCCATAGAATGGTTTTAAAACTGAAATAAGTAAATTATGGTTTTATATGTTTTATTGGGCTGATTGTATTTTATGATATTGTGAGCCGCCCTGAGTCCGCTCGCGGAGAGGGCGGGATATAAATTGAAAGTAATAAATAAATAATAGCCTGTCCCTATTTCCCTCCTCCTATACGGACCTCTACTTCTCCTGCTTTCAATTTGCAGGAAGAGTGTGAGCAATGGGCAGAGAGCCTCCTCGGTTGCACACACCAGAGCCGGATTAACAATTAGGCCAAGTACACAGTGGCCTATGAACCCCCAGGCCTTTAGGGACCCTGGGCCAGCTGCCCCCCCCCCCCCCGATTTCCCCCTTGCTTGCAGCTCTCCCAGCCTGCATGCCCAGCCAGCCACTGAGCCGCTCTTTGCCCGACTTGCCTGGTGCGGCTGCTGCTGGCGTCGTTGCCAAGTTTGCCTCTCTCTGCCTCTCCCCCGCAGCTTTGTCAAAGGGGCTTTTAAGAAGGTTGTCTGTAGGCTGCGGTGGGGGCCGTGGGTGGTGGGGCAGGCGCTCAGACTCTGAGATAATTTGCGAGGGGCCCTCCCAAGATTTCAACTGCCTGGGGGCCTCCACAGGGTTTTATCTGGCACTGGTGCACACAGATAGCTGGTGTGCTACGTGTGAGTGTTTGTGTGCTGCTTTGTGGTTCAGAAAAAGAGCTCCGTGGCGCAGAGTGTTAAAGCTGCAGTACTGCAATCCTAAGCTCTGCTCATGACCTGAGTTGTGTGTATATGTATGTATGTATATGTGTGTGTGTGTATGTATATACACACAAACACATATATTGACCACTGTGTGACACAGAGTGTTGGACTGGATGGGCCATTGGCCTGATCCAACAGGGCTTCTCTTATGTTCTTATGTGACACAGAGTGTTGGACTGGAGGGGCCAATGGCCTGATCCAACATGGCTTCTCTTATGTTCTTATGTGACACAGAGTGTTGGACTGGAGGGGGCCATTGGCCTGATCCAACATGGCTTCTCTTATGTTCTTATGTGACACAGAGTGTTGGACTGGATGGACCATTGGCCTGATCCAACAGGGCTTCTCTTATGTTCTTACGTGACACAGAGTGTTGGAGTGGAGGGGCCATTGGCCTGATCCAACAGGGCTTCTCTTATGTTCTTATGAATTCAATCCCCGGCAGAAGCTGGGTTTTCAGGTAGCTGGCTCAAGGTTGACTCAGCCTTCCGTCCTTCCGAGGTCGGTAAAAGGAGTCCCCACCTTGCTGGGAGGAAAGTGTAGATGACTGGGGAAGGCAATGGCAAACCACCCCCGTAAAAAGTCTGCCGTGAAAACGTTGTGAAAGCAACATCACCCCAGAGTCGGAAACGACTGGTGCTTGCACAGGGGACCTTTCCTTTTTCCTTGTGGTTCAGGTGCTGGACCTTCCCTCTAGTGAAGAACAGGCTCCCCCTCTAATCTTCCTAGAGTGCCAGATTCTGCCATTTGTTGTGTCTCAGTTGACGAAGTGTGTGTTCCCATTCATCCTCTGGCAAGTGATGCACATGGATCTTGGCCAAAGCAAACTGTTTAAAGCTGTTCCAAATCTTTCAAGTTGATACTATTTCCCCCCCCCCCTTTTTTTTTTTTGCTTACCGCTGCAGTCAAATCTCATATTGTGCGCTCACAAATGCAGCTCAAAGAAAATAAACGATGAAATCTTTTCTCGGGGATTGTATTAACCAGAAAGTACACATAGGCACAGCGTAACCTTTGCCCTCCTTGTTTGTGTGGAAGGAGTTAAGTGTCTGTTTGCTTTGCGCAGAGACAGAAAAATCTGTTGAATGGCTCCCTGCACCGGGCTGCAAAAGCATTGGCTAAGGATGAGGGCGGTTCTGTAGTCGGAAGCATTTCCCGACCTGGATTTTTTCAAAGGATCTGGAGCCTTTTCGTTTTTGGTCCTTTTTGCAGTCTGAACATGTGAGATGTTCTAGAATGCTGTGATGACTTCTGTTCTGGCTGTGTTGGCTTCTCAGCCTAACGTAAGCTGCCCCACACACCTCTGCCTTTTAGGGAGAATCCTTGGCTGTTTGTTGAACTGCACTGAAACCTGAACTGAAAGGGTTCTGCAACTGGTGGGAGAAACACCACCCCATTCTCCCACCCCACCCCATTCTCCCGCCCCCCTTCTTCACCACCTTACACCTCACTGTGTGCTATGTTGGAGATTCTCTTCTTCCCCAGCTTTTGGGAGCACAGTTTTGGCAGGTGCTTCCACAGTGAGAAGGCCCAAATATGGGCGGCAGCACCTTGTATTCCTCCACTCTGTGCTTGGCACACGTTTTCTTGTTGGTGTGGCTGCCCTTAAGGTTCTTTCGGAGAGCCAGTTTGGTGTAGTGGTTAAGTGTGCGGACTCTAATCTGGGAGAACCGGGTTTGATTCCCCACTCCTCCACTCGCAGCTGCTGGAATGGCCTTGAGTCAGCCGTAGCTCTCTTATCTGGGAGAACCGGATTTGATTCCCCACTCCTCCACTTACACCTGCTGGAGTGGGCTTGGGTCAGCCACAGCTCTGGCAGAGGTTGTCCTTGAAAGGGCAGCTTCTGGGAGAGCCCTCTCCAGCCCCACCCACCTCACAGGGTGTTTGTTGTTGGGGAGAAAGGGAAAGGAGATTGTAGACCACTTTGAGACTCTGTCCTTGAAAGAGCAGCCTCTGGGAGAGCTCTCTCAGCCCCACCTGCCTCACAGGGTGTCTGTTGTGGGGGAGGAAGGGAAAGGAGATTTTAGACCACTTTGAGACTCTGTCCTTGAAAGAGCAGCCTCTGGGAGAGCTCTCTCAGCCCCACCTGCCTCACAGGGTGTCTGTTGTGGGGGAGGAAGGGAAAGGAGATTTAAACCACTTTGAGACTCTGTCCTTGAAAGAGCAGCCTTTGGGAGAGCTCTTTCAGCCCCACCTGCCTCACAGGGTGTCTGTTGTGGGGGAGGAAGGGAAAGGAGATTTTAGACCACTTTGAGACTCTGTCCTTGAAAGAGCAGCCTCTGGGAGAGCTCTCTCAGCCCCACCTGCCTCACAGGGTGTCTGTTGTGGGGGAGGAAGGGAAAGGAGATTGTGAGCTGCTCTGAGACTCTTCGAAGCGGAGGGCGGGATATAAATCCAATATCTTCTTCTTCTTTCCTCTCCTGCATAAAAAAGGGCAGAAGTGGCATATTCTTCATAAGTGCGTGGGGCACTGAATTTTAAAAAGTAAGTAAGTAAGTAAAATTTTATTTGTATCCCACCCTCCCCGCCGAGGCAGGCTCAGGGCGGCTAACAACATTTCATACAAATACAATAATAATATAAAACTTTGAATTAACAATAAAACATTTAAATTTAACATTCTTTAGAAACCAGTCAATGTAATTAAAATTATATAATTTAATCTGACAGTAATGATGGCATTTTGACGCTAATTTCTGTCAGTTTGCATAGTTTTCATGATGCCATAGGTCCTTAGACAGGGCCGTCCATTGATTAACAGCATTATTCAGCAGTCCATATATGCTAATTTGAAGAGGGCGGTCTTGCAGGCCCTGCGGAACTGATCCAGGTTCCGCAGGGCCCGTACCTCCTCAGGGAGCTGATTCCATAGGGCGGGGGCCGCGATTGAAAAGGCCCGTGCTCGGGTGTTCTGGAGCTTGATCTCTTTCGGCCCAGGGATAGACATGAAGTGGAGTTCATGGTTCAAAGTAGCCTTACAAAGATCCAGAAAATGCCAAGACGGACGGACAGACGGACGGACGGCTCTCTCTGCTGTGGAAGCAGTTAGAAGGAAAACAAGTTGCTGAATGTGGCTGTGTGAATGCTTAGAATCTCTGGTCTGGGCTCAAACCTAACTCCTTCCACGACCGTCGATACTGCCTTGTGCCCCTGGCATGTATATCTTGCAACGGGCACACCTCCCAGCCCTGCCTTCTGCAAACCTGCTCCTCTCCACGTGAACCAGACTGGGGCCTCCTGAAGGCAGCTGAACCACCTCCCCAAGCCCCACCCCAGCGTCTTCGAGGCTGGGGTGCGGTTTGCTTTGCTCTGCTTTCTTCCAGCTATCGTTAAATGAAGTACTTGAGTCACACTTCGGCATCTGGTTTGATCATACTGATTAGTACCAACCTCCCCTTGGGTGCTTTATGTCCTACAGGGAATATTTGAAGTTCTTTTGGTGAATAGTTGTGGCAAATTGACAAATTACCTTCAAGGTAGAGAAATCTTAAGATATTAAGAGCAAGGTAAGAGCCCCGTGGCGCAGAGTGGTCAAGCTGCAGTACTGCAGTCTGAACTCTCTGCTCACGACCTGAGTTCGATCCCCGGCGGAAGCTGGGTTCAGGTAGCCGGCTCAGGTTGACTCAGCCTTCCATCCTTCCGAGGTCGGTCAAATGAATACCCGGTTTGCTGGGGGGGGGGAAGCGTAGATGACTGGGGAAGGCAATGGCAAACCACCCCATAAGCAGTGTGAAAGCAACGTCACCCCAGAGTTGAAAACAATTGGTGCTTGCACGGGGGACTGCCTTTACCTTTTTTTTTTTAGAGAAATCTTGCTAGGCTAGCTTTTCCAACACATCTTCACTATTCTGGCACAGTTCTTTAGCAGGGAGGAGGGTGAAATGGTTCAGAAGTTGGGAGTGTAACAAGTGGTCCAGTTCCCCCCCCCCTCGGGTTATTTAAACTTTTTAAAACTTCGTGAGTTGTCCTGAAGAAGAAGAAGAAGATATTGGATTTATATCCCGCCCTCCACTCCGAGGAGTCTCAGAGCGGCTCACAATCTCCTTTCCCTTCCCCACCCCCCACAACAAACACCCTGTGAGGTAGATGAAGATATTGGATTTATATCCTGCCCACCACTCCGAAGAGTCTCAGAGCGGCTCACAATCTCCTTTACCTTCCTCCCCCACAACAGACACCCTGTGAGGTGGGTGGGGCTGGAGAGGGCTCTCACAGCAGCTGCCCTTTCAAGGACAACCTCTGCCAGAGCTCTGGCTGACCCAAGGCCATTCCAGCAGGTGCAAGTGGAGGAGTGGGGAATCAAACCCGGTTCTCCCAGATAAGAGTCCGCACACTTAACCACTACACCAAACTGGCTCTCCTGCAGTTATGAGTATTCCGTTCCAGCTTTCCTCTTGTGCTCCCGTCTGGGGGAGTGTGCGTGCGTGCATGCTTGGGTGAGTACTTCTGCTTGGTTCCATTTCAGGAATGATTCCCTCTGTGTTACTCTTGACTGCGAGAGACTAGCAGAGTTTTGGACCGAGCCCCCTGTTTTCCCCTATAAGGGATAACTGCCGTCTGTCAAGCTAGGCTGGAGATCCAGAGGAGACGGCTAATCATTAGCAGATTAAGCCTCCCTGGTTTTAAGCCAGAACTGGATCCATCTGAAAAGGGCACTATGTGCTGAACCCTTTCACGCTTCGAGGTGCTCCTTTTCTCTCTGGTTTTCTGCTCAGCTTCTTAGTGCAATCAAAAAACAAAATCCGTGAAAAAAAATTACTAAGCACACTACTACACTTGTTAGGATTAATTGTGCAATTTTTTTAGTATGTAATACATAGACAATTCATCACAATTCCAAGAACAGGAAAAGAGTTCCTTAAAGTAGCCTCAAGGCTATAAATCGATTAGAACAGAACAAAGTGCTAGAAAGAGTAAAAAAGTCCGTATTGAACGTATTCCAGACGGGGTAGAGTTCCAAACGACCCTCAACGTGGATAGCAGCGTATTCTACACATTTCAATGTGATGTCATCTTCGTCCAGGAGGGAAAGGTTTGAACAGACAACAGGCTCTCAGGTTCCAGTTTGGCATGGTGATTAAGTGTGCGGACTCTTATCTGGGAGAACCAGGTTTGATTCCCCACTCCTCCACTTGCTCCTGTTGGAATGGCCTTGGGTTAGCCAGAGCTATCCCAGAAGTTGTCCTTGAAAGGGTAGCTGCTGTAAAAAGCTCTCTCAGCCCAACCCACATCACAGGGTGTCTGTTGTGGGGGGAGAAGATATTGGAGATTGTAGGCCACTCAGACTGTCCTTGAAAGGGCAGCTGCTGTGAGAGCTCTCTCAGCCCCACCCACCTCACAGGGTGTCCGTTGTGGGGGGAGAATATATAGGAGATTGTAAGCCGCTCTGAGTCTCTGTCCTCGAAAGGGCAGCTGCTGTGAGAGCTCTCTCAGCCCCACCCACCTCACAGGATGTCTGTTGTGGGGGGAGAAGATATTGGAGATTGTAGGCCACTCTGAGACTCTGTCCTTGAAAGGGCAGCTCTCTGTGAGAGCTCTCTCAGCCCCACCCACCTCACAGGGTGTCTGTTGTGGGGGGAGAATATATAGGAGATTGTAAGCCGCTCTGAGTCTCTGTCCTCGAAAGGGCAGCTGCTGTGAGAGCTCTCTCAGCCCCACCCACCTCACAGGATGTCTGTTGTGAGGGGAGAAGATATAGGAGATTGTAAGCCGCTCTGAGTCTCTGATTCAGAGAGAGGGGCGGGGTATAAATCTGCAATTCTTCTTCTTCTTCTCTTTACAGGGTAACTAGCACAATATCTTGTAAGGGAGAAAAATGGAGATTTTTCTCCATTACAAGACTTTCCTGTTGCACCGAGGAATAAGCATGTGTATTATTACTACTGTTGTTTTTCAGCGGTGCTGTTTGTAGCACTATTGGTTTGCTTGCGTTCACGCTGAAACCCCTTCATTCCGTGGTACTCTGAGAAGGACAGCATGCGGAAGGCACAGCGGTCCCTTTTGCTGGTCTTAGCAGCTGACACGCCGCACGCTTTCAAATGGGCGCAGCGGCTTTCTAAAGGATGAGGCCAAATCAGAAAACAAAAGTTGGATCTGGTTATTGTGTGTGCCTAGCATGGAACTGGTCAGAGAGTGAGACTTTGCCCTCAGGCGGAGAAGGTAAACAGGGACACACCACCGTTGGGAGCCAGGCAAAAGCTTTGGCTGGCAGGCCGAGCCAAGGCCTGTGAAGGGAAAGGGGCTGGCTCACTGGTGCCTCCGGGGGAACAGGAGAGTTCCGGCTTCTAGATTCTTCCTGGGGACTTCCTTGACCAAGCAGATGCCGGGATTTTCAAATGCTGCATGTAGGGAAGATGCTTGAAGAGGAACAGAAGGTGTTGAGGCTGAAAACATCGATGCAATCGGCTAGCAGAAGGGGCTAGGAAGAAGATGAGTGCTTTCTGCCTCCCCCCAAATCCAAGAAAATTTGGAAGCGGTTCCTCTGCCCACTTGGATAAGACAGTCATGTCCCTTGCAGATTATTGAAGAGTTTAGAATTGCTTATTTATTTAGAACACCATAGATTTATACCCCGCCCTTCTCCCTGAATCAGAGACTCAGAGTGGCTCACAAACTCCTTTATCTTCTTCCCCACAACAGACACCCTGTGAGGTGGGTGGGGCTGAGAGGGCTCTCACAGCAGCTGCCCTTTCAAAGACAGAGTCTCAGAGTGGCCTACAATCTCCTTTCCCTGCCTCCCCCAGAACTGACACCCTGTGAGGAAGGTGGGACTGAGAGAGCTCTCCTAGAAGCTGCCCTTTCAAGGACAGAGTCTCAGAGCAGCCTACAATCTCTTTTACTTTCCTCCCCCTCAACAGACACCCTGTGGGGCAGGTGGGGCTGAGAGAGCTCTAACAGAAGCTGCCCTTTCAAGGACAGAGTCTCAGAGCAGCCTACAATCTCCTTTCCCTTCCTCCCCCACAACAGACACCCTGTGAGGTAGGTGGGGCTGAGAGAGCTCGAACAGAAGCTGCCCTTTCAAGGACAGAGTCTCAGAGCGGCCCACAATCTCCTTTCCCTTCCTCCCCCACAACAGACACCCTGTGAGGTAGTTGGGGCTGAGAGAGCTTGAACAGAAGCTGCCCTTTCAAGGACAGAGTCTCAGAGCGGCCCACAATCTCCTTTCCCTTCCTCCCCCACAACAGACACCCTGTGAGGTAGTTGGGGCTGAGAGAGCTCGAACAGAAGCTGCCCTTTCAAGGACAGAGTCTCAGAGTGGCCTACAATCTCCTTTACATTCCTCTCCCACAACAGACGCCCTGTGAGGTAGGTGGGGCTGAGAGAGCTTTCCCAGAAGCTGCCCTTTCAAGGACAGAGGCCATTTTCCAACTGAGCTTACCTCGGAGCGACGTCCCTCTTCACCGCGCAGCATCTGCGCGGATTTCCTACCAACTGCTCTGAGTAACCAAGTAGAGTCGCGGCTTTTGCGTCGCTAACATAAACTGGTTTTTAGCGGTTTCCATTTGCGACGCAAAAGGTCGGGAACTTCCTGGTTCTTTGGAGCAGCCTCGGAGAAGTTGGTGGGAAATCCGCGCAGACACTGTGCGGTGAAGAAGGACGTTGCTCCGAGGTAAGCTTAGTGGGAAAACGGCCTCAGTCTCAGATTGACCTACAATCTTCTTTCCCTTCCTCCCCCACAAGAGACGCCCTGTGAAGTAGGTGGGGCCGAGAGAGCTCTCCCAGAAGCTGTCCTTTCAAGGACAGAGTCTCAGAGTGACCTACAATCTCCTTTCCCTTCCTCCCCCCACAAGAGACACCCTGTGGGACAGGTAAGGCTGAGAGAGCTCTCCCAGCAGCTGCCCTTTCAAGGACAGAGTCTCAGAGCGGCCTACAATCTCCTTTCCCTTCCTCCCCCACAACAGACACCCTGTGAGGTAGGTGGGACTGAGAGGAAGATTTCTCTTTAAAAAGGGTAAAGGTCGTCCCCTGTGCAAGCACCAGTCATTTCTGACTCTGGGGTGACGTCGCATCGCAACGTTTTCACAGCAGACCTTTTACGGGGTGGTTTGCCATTGCCTTCCCCAGTGAGCAGAGAACTTGGACTCCAGTACTGCGGCTTTACTGCTCTGCGCCACGGGGCTCCTGATTTATTCTAAGCCTCCTTCAGATTAAAGTTTGCGTTGTTTATAGTGTCGTTTAAGCTAATAAATATAGTACTGCCTGCTTCACATGGAAAGCTGGTGAGCCCTCCGGGGACATATAAAGAAGATTGACCAGAATAATGTGGGTTGCAACTGGAGGGGCTGTTCGGGGTGTGTTGGATGAAGCTAAATTGCCTGTGTTGGGGGAGGGAGCCCAGCCTCTGGGCGTGAGGGTGGGGCGAGGGCAGCAGGTCTGAGTGCTGAGCCCCCCACCTCCCGCTTTTGTCTCCCCAGTGTGCCCCACAGCTTGCAAGTCCCAGGGCTGCCTCCAGGACGGGCGGTGCTGCCACCCTGAGTGCCTGGGCAACTGCCTTGAGCCCAACAATCCGGGGAAGTGCGTCGCCTGCCGGAACTTCAACCTGGAGGGCAAGTGCGTGGAGATGTGCCCGCCCGGCTACTACCGTTACAAAAGCTGGCGCTGCGTGACCTTTGACTTCTGCCAAGACCTACACAACAAGTGTAAGATCGCCCGGCAGTCTGGGTGCCACGTCATCCACAACGGCGAGTGTGTTCCTGATTGCCCCTCGGGATACACCATCAACTCCAACAAGTGAGTTGTTGTTTCTCATGGCTGAGCAGTCTGTCTGTCTGTCTGTCTGTCTGTCTTCTCCCTCCTCCCCAGAGGCAGTGTGTGTCTCCCAGGCACCCAGTTGCCTGTCGCAGTCGGGGCAGGCTCTAGCAAGCCGGAATAGGTAGCGGCAGCGATGACTTCATAGAGAACATAAGAGAAGCCATGCTAGATCAGGCCAATCAGGAGAGCCAGTTTGGTGTAGTGGTTAAGTGTGCGGACTCTTATCTGGGAGAACCGGGTTTGATTCCCCACTCCTCCACTTGCACCTGCTAGCATGGCCTTGGGTCAGCCATAGCTCTGGCAGAGGTTGTCCTTGAAAGGGCAGCTGCTGTGAGAGCCCTCTCCAGCCCCACCCACCTCACAGGGTGTCTGTTGTGGGGGAGGAAGGTAAAGGAAATTGTGAGCCGCTCTGAGACTCTTCGGAGTGGAGGGCGGGATATAAATCCAACATCTTCATCTTCATCTTCAATGGCCCATCTAGTCCAACATTCTGTGTCACACAGCGGCCAAATATAAACACACACACACACACTGTGGCTAATAGCCACTGATGGACCTCTGCTCCATATTTTTATCTAACCCCCTCTTGAAGGTGGCTATGCTTGTGGCCGCCACCACCTCCTGTGGCAGTGAATTCCACATGTTAATCACCCTTTGGGTGAAGAAGTACTTCCTTTTATAGAGGGAAAGAAGGCTGTCTGTTGGGATGGAAGTTCCCAAGGATGGGGCTGGAAGTAGGGGAGAAAGTGAAATTGTAAAGGGAAGCGATCGGAAGAATTTCCTTCAAAGTGGAAGAGAAAAAGGATAGCTTTAGAGTAGCGTTTTAAAGCTGGGTTTTCAGGACTGTGGAATACATTCCGATAATGAAAAACCATTTAAAATCAAAGTAGCAAATACAGATTTTGTGATGTGAACGGAAAGAGATGTCAGTGTCAAGCTCCAATAGTCCCAATAATGATTAAAAAGGTAAAGGTTGTCCCCTGTGCAAGCGCCAGTCGTTTTCGACTCTGGGGTGACGTTGCTTTCACAACGTTTTCACGGCAGACTTTTTACGGGGTGGTTTGCCATTGCCTTCCCCAGTCCTCTACGCTTTCCCCCCAGCAAGCTGGGGACTCATTTGACCGACCTCGGAAGGATGGAAGGCTGAGTCAACCTCGAGCCGGCTACCTTCTGCTAGGATCGAACTCAGGTCGTGAGCAGAGGGCTCCGACTGTAGTACTGCAGCTTTACCACTCTGTGCCACAGAGCTCTTCCCAATAACGATATCCTTTGTTTATTTCAAATAGATTCATTTATTAAGACCTAGAGATACCTACAGGACAGGTAACTGAAAGAACTGAAGAATCAAAGCACATACAGAGATATATAATGGGGATTCACTGCTGTTACTATTTGGCGGGCACTTCTACCTTAAGGGTCAAATGTTACTATAATAAACAACAAAAGAGGAAGAACTGCATATCGAAGAGATAAGGACGTTTGAAGCTACCAGAGCATTCCTTCTCACACTTGTGAGACACAGCAGTGCTCCATGAGAATCTAAACATCCCCTAGCCAGATGGCCCTGGCTATTAGGTAGTAAATACCACAATTCAGCTTCTAAGGGAAAGATATATGCAGGAGCTTGACAGTCAGGTTGCAGTGGACTTATGCTGACCTTGCAGGGGACGTTCAGATGTGGTTTGCCATTGTGTAGTGATGACCCTGAACTTCTGTGGTGGTCTCCCTTGCAAGCGCTGACCAGAGCTGACCTTAGTTTCCAAGATCTGTGAAAACTGCGAGAGTATTGTAAAGCTGGGCACTAGAGGGCGCTGCATCCCAGCCAGAAATGTGAAGAGCCCTCCATGGCTTCCTTCTGCGAAAACATTTCCATAAAGCCATCTAAAAGAGAGCCCCTCGGCTCCTGAGTCTGCTTCCTGTTGCGTTGCCCTTCAGAACAAACCCTGAGGGAGACGGGCCATGGCGTTAAGATCATAGAAGAAACTACAGAATCACTGTGGAAAATTCTTTGAAAGCTATAAACCAAATATTTACTGCTATAAGTATTAGGAAAAAAGGAAAGGAAAGGTCCCCTGTGCAAGCACCAGTCATTTCCGACTCTGGGGTGACGTTGCTCTCACAACGTTTTCACGGCAGACTTTTGTAAGGGGTGGTTTGCCATTGCCTTCCCCAGTCCTCTACGCTTTCCCCCTAGCAAGCTGGGGACTCATTTGACCGACCTTGGAAGGACGGAAGGCTGAGTCAACCTCGAGCCGACTACCTGAACCCAGCTTCCGCCGGGATTGAACTCAGGTCGTGAGCAGAGAGCTCGGACTGCAGTATTGCAGCTTCACCACTCTGTCCCACGGGGCTCTAAAAGGTAAAGGTAGTACCCTGTGCAAGCACCAGTCATTTCCGACTCTGGGGTGATGTCACGGCTGACTTTTTACAGGGTGGTTTGCCATTGCCTTCCCCAATCATCTACACTTTCCCCCCAGCAAGCTGGGTATTCATTTTACCGACCTCAGAAGGATGGAAGGCTGAGTCAACCTGGAGCCAGCTACCTGAATCCAGCTTCCGCTGGGATCGAACTCAGGTCGTGAGCAGAGGGCTCCAACTGCAGTACTGCAGCTTTACCACTCTGCGCCACGGGGCTTTTTAAACAGTTGCATTGCCCTTCAGAACAAACCCTGAGGGAGACTGGGCCACAGTGTTAAGATCATAGAAGAAACTACCGAATCACTGTGGAAAATTCTTTGAAAGTTATAAACCAAATATTTACTGCTAGACAATATAACAAATGCTTGAAATGGTTTGATGAAGTACTCTAAGGAAGGAACGTAGCAAGCATTATTATATCCAGAATAGGACCTCAGTCGCAGCACATCTCTACGATAATCTACAGAGAAGGAACAGAGAGAGTTTCTTAGCTTTTCAAGTATAGGAATCCATGAAGTATGGACTGTACACACGTAGTGAATGTTTCACAAAAATAATAATTGTAAAAACAGCATATGAAAACATTGCTAATAGCATTGTAAGGAACACTTTGGTGTATATTATTATTCTGGGTAAAATTGTTATATTGTCTAATATTTATAGTAGTATATATTTGGTTTATAACTTGCGTAGAATTTTTCACAGCGATTGGGTAGTCTCTTCAGAGCAAAGTAGCACCCCCCCCACCGCAATCTGGAGGTCAGAGGGCAGCCATTCCTGCGGTGTGGGCCTCTGCTCCTGCTCAAGCGGCTGGCTGGCTGGGCCGGCTGCCCACTACGAGGCTCTCTGTTTCTGATTTCTGAAGGGAAGGAGAGGATGCAAATTCCCTCTTCAGTGTTTCTCATGGCTGGGTTTGGTAAGGCCATGAACTGCTGGTTAGTCAAGATCAGAAGTGAGGAAAGCCGCCCTGTGAGAAATTGTGAGAAGGACAAATGCCTTACCAAGAAGACACCGGTCAGACCATCAAGTGAAGCAGATAAAATTTAGTGAGCGTTCTTGCAAGAGCGGGTGTCCAGCAAGTAGGCACACCCTCTCTGAATGAAACATGTCCTTTTAACCCCTGTCCTGGCCGCGAGGTCCCTCCTCCATTTATCCCATTGGTTAGGATACAGTGGAGTGTACAACCTATCAGAGGCGCCTAAACATGCCACAGGAAGTCCCATCTTTGTTTACATCTCCCATTCCTCTAATTGAGATGCCCCCAGCCCCTCATTTGGAAAGGAAAGGTCCCCTGTGCAAGCACCAGTCGTTTCCGACTCTGGGGTGACGTTGCTTTTACAACGTTTTCATGGCAGATTTTTTACGGGGTGGTTTGCCATTGCCTTCCCCAGTCATCTACACTTTCCCCTCAGCAAGCTGGGGACTCATTATACCGACCTTGGAAGGATGGAAGGCTGAGTCAACCTGGAGCTGGCAATCTGAACCCAGCTTCCGCCAGAATTGAACTCAGGTCATGAGCAGAGAGTTCAGACCACAGTACTGCAGTACTGCTGCTTTACCACTCTGTGCCACGGGGCCACTAGCCCCTTATTTACTTATATCCTAATTTGGTATATCCTTATGATTCCAGCGACTTCAGCAAAGTTTTGCAATTTTGTTCCAACAGCATCATGCTATTCTTGTTTTAACTATAATGCAAAAGAGCTTCCTATTTTACTGTCGACTGGTCTTTAGCAACACTGACCACAAGTCTAGGTTCATATCCTGTAAGCAGCAAGTAACATTAATTATAGAGCATTTTATATCCCCTTATAATGCTTATATTCAAAAACAACATTCCTATTCTTCATTTCTCTCAACCCCACAGAATCTGAGAGGAGAGAGGGGGTCACATTCCTGAATCCTTCTTCAT